>NC_090754.1:13303703-13306203 GCF_036898095.1 Palaemon carinicauda
TGTTATTAATATTTTCTTTTCGCATGTTGCAGGTAGGGGGATGTAATTTTTGGTAAACACAGGTTCATGACATTCTCTTTTGTCAAGAACACTATCCAGGACACAAAGTAGTCTGTCTAAGTCTGCCGACATAAGCATGGTAGCTGCCAACGGATCTACGATAACCACCCACTGTTATGAAACCCTCATATTGAAAGTTTCTCGTAGCTGATGTCACATTGCCCAATCCTCAGTGTAGACTTTCTATCAATTTTCTCAACTCCTAGTTGATGTCACTCACCCGTCGGTTAGTCAAACTTGTATTCATACTCCTCAACACCTCTCCAATCCGGCCCCCTCCGACTTTGTTCTTCATATTAGCGCACCCACGGATGCCTAATCCCACCTCCTCATGTAGCACCCAGGTGTGTTCCGTCCAGAAATTCATCAATCGCTCATTATTTCTGCTAAACATAATATTTATCACCAAATCAAGATGATGGGGCCCTCCAGTATTTGCCAGATTCAAACGTCTGGCACTGGATCGTTTAGCAGCCACTAAACAAATGATCACCGAAAAGGGTCTGTGCAAAAAGGCCTAATGGGCCATTGTCATAAACCTTACAAATCTTCCTGAAGAAAGATGGCTCTCAGTGCCCATGTGGGGGATTACAGGCACCTGAACATGCAGACAAATCTGGAATACTACCCCTTCCCAAACAACACTGACATGACCTTCTACTGGACAAAGGGGAGTTTTTTTTCTGCGCTCGACCTCCTGAAGGGGTATTATCAGGAGACCATGAACCTAGAGGACATCACCAATACCACCATCACCACCCCCTTCTGTATATACACCTCTAATTAGTCATGCTTTGGCATTCATAGGCTACCATTTTAACATCTCATGGACTGCATCTTAGGGGAACTCCTTTTCTGTGTATGGTACGAGGAGACATACTTGTCTTCTCATCCTCAAAAGAGGAACACTTCCATCACCTATGCATATGGCTCTACCGCCTTAAATAGAACGGTATTGTATTCCGGAACGACAAGTGTACCTTTGGCGCCAATGGAGCAACGTTCTTAGGACACCGATTGATCTGCTTCAAATCTGGAGTCTAATCCTCCCTAAGAAGGTTGCAAATGTTCAGAATTTTTCCACACCCTCAACCGACAAACCGCTGCAAGAATTCTTCGCATGATCAGCTATTATCACCGTTTGCTGCCACCCATCAATGCCACTCTTCACCACCTCTACACCTCCATCATGGGCAAGCCCAAAACCCCTGAAATGGGATCTCCTTCAAGAAGCGACCATCTCCAATGCGAAGAATTCCCTATCAACCAACCGCTGCCGCTATCATTTTCCTCTCCACCGATGCCAGTGACATTGCTATTAGGTAGGTACTCGAGCAGTTGGTCAACCACATCCCTCTGGTACACACTTACAATCGACAGTCTGACGTCAGGTTAACCGTCAACACCGACGGTATATATATTTATGTGTGTGTGTTATATATAAATATATATATGAATATATAAATATATATTGTGCCGGATAATGTTAGAATTAGGTAAAGTGAAACAAAAAGATATCAACTCAGGAAGTAGGAGGTAGGAGAAAGAAAAATGCTACTTGTTTTAACAGATATTTATTTAGAAATTAATCATAGCCACTAAAATTGTGAATTGACAATAGACTATTTTGACTTAATAAGTTTGTGAGATTATTAACAATTATAGATCAGATTGACTTCATGAATTCGTGGGTTTATTAACATTTAATCATAGATTACTTTGACTTAATGAATTCATGAGCTTAATAACAATTATAGATCAATTAGACTTAATGAATTCGTTGGCTTATTGACAGTTAATCATCGCTCGCTTTGAGTTAATTAATTCGTGAACTTATTAACAGAGGTGTTCATAAAACAGTTCCCTTTAGTATCACTTTACGTCAATAGGAAAGACTCTCAACAATGATTTTGATAGAGAACCCTTCTTACCCCAGTTGCAAAAGAGGGGATTGGGGCTCATTTAACAATTACAGTACATGTAGATTAATTGACAAATATATGTTAGACATATACCAGCGTGTCATTATCTAGACTTTCGGGTGTGTTGGAAACCCTATCTCACACCAGCTCTTGGTCCTGGTGCGAATATGATGATCTTCACCCTGCTTCGAGAGGACGGACTTTATTCCATTTGTCTGAGTGGGGCTCTAACACCCCCGAAAACGATGAGCGGTGATGGCTACCACGTGATCTCTCATGGACATAACTTGTGCTGAATTAATTTAAACCCCATCTGTTTTCTGACTCCCTCTTGCGTGTGGTAAAGGAGGTGTCAAACGAGGTTTTGTAATTAGTTTAAACAGTGCCATCTCTGTCAACATTATCTCCCTGCTTTTAAATAACATTAATATGGTTTCTTGAAAGGCCATACACCCTTACTCCATAACCTCTTTAACTTCATTTACATACGTAAATATATATATATATATATATATATA
>NC_090754.1:13308703-13311203 GCF_036898095.1 Palaemon carinicauda
GTGATTGGGGGCATGATATTGATATGATTTTAGGGTTAATCAGTTTGAACAGCGTCACTGGACACCGAATCACGGAATACGTGATTTATGACTGTGAGAATCACTGGAGTGATTAACTTAGGGGGAAATTCAAGGTGTGAGCAGCAAATCACAGAATATGCTATTGGAAGCTGCATGAATCACGTGCGTGATTAGGTTTATTTTTGGGGTTAGGTTATAGCACCAAATCATAGAATATGCGATTGGAGGTTTAAAGGGATTAACCGGTGATGACGTGTTGGACAGAAGTAGATGGAGAAAGCTAGCCAGAAACATCGACCCCACATAGAAGTGGGAAAAGATAGACTAAGAAGAAGAAGAAGAAATGCAATTGAAGGTTTTATGGATCAAGATTGTGATGGTATTTAGGCTGAGGTTGTAAGGGTTGAGCAGCAAACCACAAAATGTGTTATTGCAGAGAGTATGAATTGCGAGAGTAATAAGGTTAAGGGTTTGGGTCAACTTAAGGAGCAAATCACAGATATGCGATTGGTGGTGCGAGAATCGCGAATGTGATGGCATTTAGGTTAAGGGCTTAAGTGTTGAGCAGCAAATCACTTCGTCACGAATCACGACATATATGAATAGGGCCATGAAATCACGAATTTGATTGTAGGGTTAATCGGTTTGAGCAGTAAATCACCGAATATGAGAATGGGGATTCAAGAATCCCGAATGAGATGGTATTTAAATTAAAATCTAAGAGTTGAGCAGCAAATCAGTAAGCAAGTGATTGAAGGTTTCATGATTCACATGGGTGATCAGTTTTAGGTTTTTAACAATCAATCGGGGAAGAAATGACTACAAATATCACTAGAGTGATTAAACTTAGGTTTAATTTTAAGGTTTTAGCAGCAAACCACTGAACAAGTGGGGGAAGTCGGCAGGGATCACGTGGGTGATTAGATTTAAGGTTTGGGTTAGATTAGAGCACGTGATAAGTGCTTTAGGGCACTTTCGGTTTTTAGCAAGGCAGGTTTGGATTGAGGGTACTCTCGACCCGAGAGAAGAACTTTTATATCTCGAGAAGATCCCAAAATCAAGCAAAGGATTCAGAGGTAACCTGTTATTCGTTTGCAGCGAGGCAGGCACCTTCAAAATTACACTTTACTTATTACATTTTCTTTGATGTGCGTTGACTACATTAACAACTACGTTATACCCAGTCGTATGTAACGATTGCATTTTTTTTATCACCTTGAGTGAAAATTATAAAAACAAGATCACCTAAAAATAAGATATTAATATTATTCTCAACGTAAAAAGTAGGTAGATAGAGCAGCAGAGTAGAGTGGAATAGTGATTCAAAGGTTATTTTATATCATATTGTGGCACTTGAGAAATTTTATGATACCGGTGTTATAAAGTAGCGCAATGTGACACAACAGGGTATATTCTATTGAAAGTGAGGAGAAAAGGTTTTTCATTTCATGTTCTGTATAGAAGATACTGGGACATCACAAATAACCTGGTGTAAGATATACATGATTTAATCTATTTAATGAATAGAGAAAGGTTTTTATTTTATTTCTATTTCTATTTTAAATGTTAAAGAGATATCTTAAAATGCGTATAGCGTGTGAAATGAATGGTTTGATATACTCAGTTAATAAAGTAAAACTTTATATTTTAATGTTTTATATAAAAATTACTTGGTCATTGCGAATAACAAAGTGTAAGACAAAATGGGTTGATGTATTTAGTATATAGGACAAAAGTTTGGATTTTATGGTTGTCTTTTTTAAATGTTACTGGAAAAATCACAAATAGAATATCATTAGATATGAATGGTTTGATTTATATAATGAATAGAGCAAAGTTTATTATTTTTATGTTTTATACAAATGTTACTTGCACATCGCAAATATCGGTAGAAAGTCCCAGTGACGAAAGGAGGTGAAATAGAATGATTTATAGGACAGGGAAGAATTCTAGCTTTTCAAAATTGTTTTGTGTCTCACTCAGCCGGTTTTGCCACTTGAATTGGTGGGCGGCCATTTCTCTCTAGTGGCTTGTTGGATTTGCCAGGGCGGCGATTGCAGCAGTTTCTTGAGGGGTGCAAAGTAGGGTTCTTGAGGGCGGTGATTAAATTAATTTCTTAAGGGCTGTGAATGGGGCGGCTTAAGGGCGGCTATACTGTATATGCATCTTGTGGACGGGGAAATATCTTCTTACATCAGGTATGTCTTGGGGCCTCGTGTTTGTTCTTTTCTTTTTTCGTTTTCGTGCATTGACTCTTCACGTGGCCACAGTTTAATTATATATATATATATATATATATATATATATATATATATATATATATATATATATATATATATATATATCTATATATATATATATATCTATATCTATATCTATATATATATATATATATATATATATATATATATATATATATATATATATATATATATATATCTTTTTTTTCCATTTATCACTAATAATATTTTTCTTTTAT
>NC_090754.1:13316203-13318703 GCF_036898095.1 Palaemon carinicauda
TCTTAGAAAAGTTGGGAGCAATTCCCCTGGATGAAGTGGAATTTTGGCCCAACAAAGATTTTTATCTGGACTGCTATGCCCGTCTTAGGAAGGAGCCAGCTTTAAAGGAGGAGACGGAGCCGGAGGTCATAGTTTTTTACTATAGTAAAGCTCAGACGTTACTATCGAGCTCGATAAAAGAGAGGGGCTTCATGAAGTCAAAGGTGCCCGCCTTGAGTAGAAGCTTCCCTCCTTTGTGACCTCTCCTACCAGAGCCTTTCCCTTTTTGGAAAAGGGATATAAGGCTGCCCTAAATGCGGTCGAGGCAGGGAAACCATGCCCCTTCTTGGAGGAGTGCAAGCCATTATCTCTGACCTTGCCCTTGGACCAAGAAGACTGGAAGGACGTACACCTTACCTTCTCAGTCGGGAAACTAGAAGCTGATATTGCTGAACGCTAGTTTGGTGAGGCGCTTCCAAAACTGTCGGAGGCTCTTTTGCGTAGAGAGCAAGAGAAAAAGGAAAGACTTGCGGCATCGATGTCGTTGCAAACAACACTAGAAACGATGGCAAGTGACCCCAAGAACCAGGACATGTTCATGGTTGTGGCCAAAACCCATCTGGCCACAGTTACGAAGGATTTCTATAGCTTTATTAAAGCTAGGAGAGCCTTTAGAGAGTTCGTGTTTGCCTCGGTTGCGGTGAGGCACGAACCGAGGAAACTGATCTCCTCTCGTATTTGGGGTAAAGACCTCCTTCCCAATGAAGTGGTTAAAGAGGTAGTAGACAAAAGGCCTAGGCCATCCTCTCGGCCGGCTAAACCCTACCGACAGCAACATCAACAACAACTTCCTGTGACCGCCGTGCCTCAGACGGTGGCACAACCTCCAACCACGTACCAGCTGGTACCTCAACAAACGGCGATACTGTCGCCAGTTCTTAACCCAGCCTCCTAAAGGCAGACTTCTTCCTTTCATTCGAGAGCCAGAGGAACAGCCAGAGGTTCCTCTAGACGCCCTTCAAGAGGAAGGGGATCCAGGGGAGGACGCGGTCAAGGAGGCAAGGCCTCAGATCCACAACAGCAGAAGTAGATACTTCCAGTAGGAGGGAGATTACAGCTTTTTAGGGATCGCTGGATCTGCGATCCCTGGGCCCACAGTCTAAATAAGAATGGACTAGGTTGGAGCTGGAGCAGTCCTCCACCTCAATTTCCTCAATTCTTCCAACACTCAACCCCCGCTCTGGAAGAATATGTCCGAGAGCTCTTATTCAAAAGAGTAATCCGGAAGTCTAAGTCCATCAAATTCCAAGGAAGGCTGTTTTGTGTTCCAAAAGAGGACTCAGAAAAACTCAGAGTCATTCTGGGCATATGCTGTGTCTATAGACTTGATTGACGCTTATTGGCACGTTCCAATTATTCGTCACCTCTCCCCCTACCTAGGCTTCAAGTTACTTTGATAACTTTACGCCTTCAGAATCATGCCTTTCGGGCTAAAACATAGCCCCAAGGATGTTCAGGAAGCTCGCAAACACAGCCGTCCATCAGTTATGCCTAAAAGGGGTCCAAGTAGTAGCCTACTCGGACGACTGGCTGGTGTGGGCAGCATCCAGGACAGTATGCATGCAAGCTTCTAAGATAGTGATCCAGTTCCTGGAACATCTGGGATTCAAGATCAACATCAAAAAGTCTCGTCTTTCTCCAGCTCAAAAATTTCAGTGGTTCGGAATCCACTAGAATTTGGAGTCACATCAGCTTTCCATTCCTAGTAAGAAGAGGAAAGAAATAGCAGGATCTGTCAAGAGACTATTGAAATCCAAACGGATATCAAGACGCAAACAGGAGAGAGTGCTGGGCTCTCTACAGTTTGCTTTGATAACAGATCCAGTGCTAAGAGCACAGCTTAAGGATGCAACAGGAGGCTGTAGAAAATATGCATCAAATGCGAAGAAATGGCACCTGTCAGCAGTTCACATTCAAGAGTTCCGCAATGTGACAGCGGACGCTCTATCTAGGTTTACACCTATAGAGTCAGAATAGTCCCTTGACGCAGGATGGTTCTCCTTCATCTCGAGTCAAGTCCCAGAGCTGCAGATAGGCCTCTTTGCGACGAAAGACACCAAAAAAATAGTTCGTTATGAGTCCTCTTACGAGGATCCGTTAGCGGAGGCATTGGACGCTATGTCCCTGGGCTGGATCAGATGGTCCTGTATCTATTTGTTCCCTCCGCACACCTCCTTTTGAAGGTCCTCGATATGCTGAGATCCTTCAAAGGGAAAGCTGCAATAGTGGCCCACAAGTAGCGTGTGGTTCCCTCTGGCATTGGAACTACGATTAAAATTCGTTCCGCTACCGGATCCATCCCTGTCTCAGCGAGTACAGAAGTCGACTGTCTTCGCACCATCACAGAAAACACGGAACCTACATCTCATGATTTTCTCTCCTTAACAATGAGCAAAAGATTCGGTGTTTAAAAGTCGGTTTAGACTTTTGGAGGAAACCAGAAGACATTATGAGGCTTCAG
>NC_090754.1:13348703-13351203 GCF_036898095.1 Palaemon carinicauda
TACATCATGATCTCATCCATATATGGCGTTCGAGTATTCTCTCTTACAGCTTCCTTTCTAATCTTGTCCTGCCATATAGCTTCCAATAACCTTCTGAGGGCTTTGTTCGTAAATCAACTAAATCTAATGGGGATTGTTTCATTGTCATATAATGACTCATGTCCATAGAGTAACACCGATATCGCTAAACAGATATATAGTCTGATTTTTATACGTAATATCAATATTGATTTCCAAATTTTACTTAACCTAGCCGTTGTCTGATTTGCTTTTTTCCAATTTTTCACCAAACTCTAATTCTAAAGACTCTGTATTAGAGATCATAGTTCCTAAATACTTGAAGTATTCTACCTCATTAACCCTTTCTCCTTCCAGTGATATTTCATCTTCCATTGCATACTCCGTTCTCATCATCAATGTCTTTCTTCTATTTATCTTAAGCCTAACCTCGTATAATATTTCATGCATCCTGGTTAGCAAGCATTGCAAATCATGTTGTGTTCTGCTAACAAGAACAGCATCATCCGCATACTCTAGGTCAGATATATTCTTATCACCAATCCACTCCAATCTTTCTCCACCATCTCCGACTGTTCTATGCATTACAAAATCCATGAGGAGGATAAACAATATTGGTGATAGCTCATTCTGTTGGAGTACTCCGCTGTTTACTGGATATTCATTTGATAAGACTCCACTAACATTAGCTTTGCACTTGCTATGCTCATGAACAGCTTAGTCAAATTCACACTTTTAAGAAGAATTCAATAATAACGTAGGATTTTCCACAAAATTGGTCGGTGCACACTATCGAAGGTTTTTTCATAGTCCACAAATGCCATCAGAAGTGGATTTTTATATTCTATGCATATCTGTACAACATGTCTCTAAATGAAAATTTCTGCCTTTTCTAAATCCTGCTTGTTCATATCTCAGCTTTTCTTTAATCTGTCTCCTCAGTCTCTTTAGAATAGGCATACTTTATATTTTCACAACAACTGTAATTACTGTAATTGATCAGGTCTCTTTTTTGCCATTTCCACCAAGACTCCTTATGGCCATTCTTCAGGGTCAGCCTATTCATGCCACATTCTACAAAATAGTCTCGTAAGTAGTATAGGAGTCATTTAATTTTCGGCTAATATCCTAACAACAGTAATTCCATCGTATCCAGGGGCTTTCCATCTCTTTAGTTTTTTGAGGATAGTTTCGACTTCAAACAAACTGAATTCTTTCATGGTATATCAATCAAATTATTCCCTTCTTATCTCCTATTTATAACCTCACTAATGACCTCGCTATCAATTCTGGAATACTTAGCATTCTCTACCTTGTAATTTTCATTACCATCTCCGAAACATCAGCAATCAATTTCTGTCTTTGTCTCCTTTTTATTGTATCCCGAGTATGATTTGATATCCATGGCTTTCTCCTTGTAACTGCATATTCCAAGACCTCACTACTAACAGACTGATATACGTTCTTGATATCAAACCATTCTCCATCAATTGTCTGCCCTTCGTCTCTCAGTCTCTAAGACTGCATATCGATTATCAATTTTTCTCTGTGTTCTTCTTCTAAAAGCTTAGTCATATCAAACCTAGATATTCAATATACCTTTCTTTTAGGTTTCTTAAGTTTTAATTTCAGTGTGGTAATGAGGAGCTGGTGATCACTATTAATATCTAGACCTCTATAGCTTCTTACATTTCTCAGAGGTCTTCTACTCTCTCCATTAATGGTAAGGTGATCTATTTGATTTCTGTAATTGCCACCTGGTGAAGTCAATGTCTATTTGTTGGTTTTCTTTTGATGAAAATGAGTACTTCTAATAACCACATTGTTTGCTGAAGATAAACTTATGAAATGTGCTCCATTTCCATTTGCAACTTTGCTAAAACTGTCAAGACCCATCACATTCTTTATCCCTTGATTATTCCTTCCAACTTTAGCATGGAAGTCGCCAATCACAATTTCTATATCTCTCTCTCGGATCTCATCTAATACACTCTGCAGGTCTTCATAGTGTTCTTCTTTCCTTTATTCAGACTAATAATTTGTTGGAACACAGCAAACTATAATACTTAAATTGCACTGATTTGATTTTGAACTTTGCTAGCAACAGTAACAATCTACTATTTACAGCTCTGTACTCGGTTAATGCCTTTTCTGCTCTAGGTGTCACATCAATCATACCCCTTCTCTTCCAACTATATATATATATATATATATATATATATATATATATATATATATATATATATATATATATATATATATATGTGTGTGTGTGTGTGTGTATATATATGTATATATATATATATATATATATATATATATATATATATATATATATATATATATATATATATATATCTATATATATATATATGTGTGTGTGTGTATATATATATGTATATATATATATATATATATATATATATATATATATATATATATATATATGTATATATATATATATATATATATATATATATAT
>NC_090754.1:13356203-13366203 GCF_036898095.1 Palaemon carinicauda
TCATTTTGTAAAATTGCGCCCAAATTCTTCATAGCTGCCACAAACGCTAAGTTGATTTAGTTGGTTTTGGCAATCATATAAATGTTTTTTTTTTTTTTTTCGCGAATTAAGAAGAAATAACAAAGTAGTAAATGACTATGATCTCAAGAAACAAACGAAACGAAATTAAAACAAGCAGGATATATTAACCTCGGTATCAAAACCTTAGCAGTTTTCATAACATATTTTATTGTGTTCATTCGGTGGGTTATATATCTTCAAGGCTATTTTCCCCGATGACATATTGGTTACCTGTTCTTATATTATATATTTTGATGGGTGCGGCGAAGTAATAGGGTTGATTCAATGTTTTCTGTAAGGTATTCCCGTGAAGAGAGAATTATGAAAACAGTATTCGTGGGAATTCTTTTTATTTTAGGGTGATTATAATTGATATGGAATTTTCGTTATGAAAAATATTACACTAATACACGTAATCTCAAGAACAGACTCTTTCTCTCTCTCTCTCTCTCTCTCTCTCTCTCTCTCTCTCTCTCTCTCTCTCTCTCTCTCTCTCTCTCAAATATATATATATATATATATATATATATATATATATATATATATATATATATATATATATATATATATATGTATATATATATATATATATATATATATATATATATATATATATATATATATATATATATATATATAAGTGTTTGTATATATATCATCATCATCTCCTCCTACCCCTATTGACGCAAAGGGAAGCGGTTAGATTCCGTCAGTCGTCTGTATCTTGAGCTTTTGGTTCAATACTTCTCTATTCATCATCCCCTACTTCGTGCTTCTTAGTCCTGTACCATGTAGGTGTGGGTCTTCCAACACTTCTAGTGCCTTGTGGAACCCAGATGAATGTTTGGTGAACTAATATCTCTTGGGGAGTGTTATGAGCATGCCCAAACCATCTTCATATACCCCTCATTATGATCTCATCCACATATGGCCCCCGAGTAATCTCTCTTATAGTTTCATTTCTAATCCTGTCCTGCCATTTAACTCCCAATATCATTCCGAGGTCTTTGTTATCAAATCTACTAAATCTATTGGAGATTGTTAACATTGCCATAATTTGAGGTAAAAGGGTTGCCATATATATATATATATATATATATATATATATATATATATATATATATATATATATATATATATATGTATATATGTGTGTGTGTGTGTTTGTATATGCGTGTGTGTGTGCTTGTGTGTGTACGTCAGGGATTAAACTCCCTTAACAACATGAATAGCTTTGAATGCTGAATACTGTGTGTCTTTGCATTAGCGAGCAACTATAGATAATTTGTATTGTTTCTCATTACAATTGTTTAACCTCTCATGTTAGTGATGTTTCTCAATAAATGCTTCTCATCAAAGCAGATTTCGCATCCTGGTTCGAATAACAATGGTGTCGTTTCCTAAGGTGAGTTTTGCAAGGATTATGCAGGGCAAAAAAAAAAAAAAAAAAAAAAAAAAAAAACTATTAAGATGTTTATGATGATTTTTTTAGTAAATAAAGTTATGATTCAAAGAAATCTTTTTAGTCTTTAAAACAATGGTTTTAATTCAGTAATTTTATTAAGGTTTCAATTTGCATCCGCTGTGCTTTGATTACAAACGTTATAATTTCATTGTAAAATATGATGATTCTATCCTAAGAAATTTATCATTTCAAAATTCTTTCTTATGTGTTTTAATTTAGGTGTTGAAGGATGCAATAATATCCCGAAGATTACGAAATCTGTGACGGTCTGAGAGAAGGTTGTAACTCAAAGGAAGGATGGAAGCAACTGAGTAAACTTTATTACAGAACATTCGTTTATAGATAGATAAACTCCAGGCAAAAAGGGCATACAAAACATATCAGGCAATTTCATGTTCAACCGAAAAGCTCACCGGAGAAAAACAGACATGTTATTTCAGGTACTTATCAGTGCGAGGGGAGAGCGAAGATACAAGCATAATATATACAGAAAATGAAATGTCGTTATTATGTACGATCGTGACGGAGGTGTTCCTCTTTTGAGGAAGAGAACACGAGTATGTCTTCCACATAACATACACACAAGGGGAGGTCCCCTAAGATGCCATCTATGAGACTTTGAAAAGTGGCCCTCGCATTACGAAGGCCAAAACAGGAATAATTGGAGGAGTCTGTACCAAACGGAGTGGTGATGGCGTTCTTGGGAATGTCTTCTGGGTTCATAGGCACCTGATAATACCCCTTCAGGAGATCGAGCGTGAAGAAAACCTTCGTTTTTTGCAGGTAATAGGTCACGTCGGCGATGTTTGGGAGGGAGTAGGGATCCTGTTCTCTTTGCATGTTCAGGCGCCTGTAATCCCCGCATGGAGGGAGGAAGCTGGCTTTCTTCAGAACGATGTGCAAGGGTGACGACCATGGGTTGGAGGCCTTTTGGCAAAGGCCTATTTCTTCCATTTCGGCGAACGTCAGTTTGGCGGCTGCCAGTTGTTCCGGTGCCAGACATCTGAATTTTGCGAAGACTGGGGGTTCCGCTGTCTTTATATGGTGATAAATACTGTGCTTGGCAGGAGCTGTGGGAGTTTGGCGAAGTTCTGGACGGAAAACTTCCGGGTACGACGTAAGGAGGTGGGCGTAGGCATCCGTGGGTATGCTGATGTGGAAAGCGATATTGGAGGGGGCGGGTTGAAGTGGTGTCGACAAGTACAAGTCTGCGTTGACCAATCGTCGGTGGGCGACATCGACCAGAAGGTGGAATTGAGAGGGGAAATCCGTCCCGAGGATTGGCAACGTGACGTCAGCAACGAGAAACCTCCAATTAAATTTACCATTTCCAAACGATAATGTGGGGTTCTCGTAACCGTAGGTGGGTATCGCAGATACGTTGGCAGCTACCAGGCGGACGTCGGCAGACGTAGACAGACTACGTCGTGTCCTGAAGAGTTCCCTTGACAAAAGAGAACGACAAGCACCCGTGTCTACCAAATATCGCACGGCCGTTCCTGCATCATGTAAAAAGAAAAGATTAGAAACACGGGAGGCCACCACCACGAGCGATGGCTTACTTACACGTTTTTTGGCCACTGAAAATCCTTGGCACATTTCTCTGTTGCTGCCCCCAATCTGTTATGGTAGTAGCAAAACTGCGGCCGATGGAAGGCAGTAAGTGGCTGTAGAAGTTGTTGGTTGGGGCGCGAGCGAGTGGTGGGTGGTGGGTGGCTTTGTCGCCGTTTCGGCACATCACGGGGTAGGCGTGTATGTCCTACGGCATTCACGTCAGCTTTGGTTGGTGTTGAATAGGCGTCCTCTTTGTCAGGAGTGGAGGCATTGATGGAGGTCTTGAAGGTTGTGAAGTGGCTGTCCATAAGGGCGTCGGCTTTGGTCATCAAGTCCTTTATGGGTAAACTATCGACATCAGGTATGGTAGCGCGTACAGGTTCGGGTAAATGGCTTATCCAAAGGGCACGAAGTAGGCTCACCTCATGAGAAGAGCCATCTGCGGCAGGTTGCAGGCGAGCAATACTGGTTATTTCCGTGAGTGCGAGCAAAGCCATTTGGTCCCCCAACGGTTGTTGAGAGAGCTGAAAAAGCTATGCTATACAGGCATCTGGCGACGGCGAGTACTGCTGCAGAAGGTATGTTTTAAGGGCGTCTTACGCTATTGGGGTGTCTCCTTGTTCACAAAGCCAGTCGGATATATCCGGGAAGGTGTCCTTGGGTATCGCCGCGAAAACATAATCTGCTTTGGTGGTTGAGTGAGTCATGCCTTTGATGCGAAACTGCACTGCCTTGCACTGAAACCAAGCAAACGCCGCTCCGCGGGCAAATTACGAAAGTTTCAATGGGGCAGCGCCAACTTCAGTGGAGTCCGCCATAGTACCAATGACGGAGTGGTGATGGTGGGGCGGGGGGGGGGGGGGGGGGTTGTGGAAGGCGGGAGGAGTGACTCGACTTCCAGGGTCACCAATGTGACGGGCCGAGAGAAGGTTGTGACTCAAATGCAGGATGAAAGTAACTGAGTAAACTTTATTACAGAAAACTCGTTTATATATAGATAAACTCCAGGCAAATAGGGCATACAAAACATAATAGGCAATTTCATGTTCAACAGAAAAGCTCACTGGTTAACAGTTAACGGTGAGAAAAACAGACATGTTATTTCAGTTTCTTATCAGTGCGAGGGGAGAGCGAAGATACAAGCATAATATATACAGAAAATGAAATGCCGTTACTATGTATGATCTTGTGACACACGGTTGTTACAAATTCACTGCTAGATAATTCTTATTATTGTTTTTTTTACCTTAGCTTATTACGTCTTAAGTGCTGATTTCTCTCTCTCTCTCTCTCTCTCTCTCTCTCTCTCTCTCTCTCTCTCTCTCCAACCCAAAATGAATAACTTTTAATTCCTGTTTGTCCACCTAAGATTTGTTTATTCACGGACCCTTTTCCTTCTAACAATAAAATTGTGTTCTCTAGAAGGAGTTTTCAGTCTTTCGCTTAAGGAGTTGAAGGACTTGGTTCAGTCAAAGGCTGTCTAAGGGATACTATGAACAAGTCGCGTAAGTTGGGTGTTCCTAGTTGTAGTCCATACGCGCTTTCGTACGTTATGTATATGAGTTCATTATACCCTTTGCAATATTTCTACCTATCTATCTATCTGTCTAGCCACACACACACACACACACACACACACACACACATATATATATATATATATATATATATATATATATATATATATATATATATATATATACATATACTGTGATGCATTATATATATATATGACCACTGATTAATATCCTTCAGTATTTTTCCTTAATCATCTGATTTGGAAAGCCCACAGGATGGAAACGATTTTAATTCACATGGTTTTATTCATAAAACTATGAATATTGCATACATTATTATCGGATGCAGTTAGGTACAACATCAGTTTACTCAAAGGCCGGTTTATTTCAATTATAGCTTTATTGTTTTACCCTGGTAAATAGATATACAGTTTGAACGACAACGTATGTGAGGCGATGTATGTGAGGCGACCCCCTTGAAATTAGCTTCAAAATTAGTCTTCAAAACTCTCTTGTTACGTAAGTATTCACGGTAGCTATTTTTGATTTGAAATAATAAGGCTATTTCACAGGCATAGGGTTGTTATGGATAGCACCGTGTAGCTCCATTTACTAGAGGAATACTGTGCATGGAACTATACTTTAAAAGTTCACAGGGCCGTCAGCGGAAAAAAAAAAATCGAATCTTGATTCTGGCAGGAGAATCTCGTAGACTCCCGTCCCCCTCCAAGGGTTACCTTGCTGGTTCCTATCTTCTGCTGTGGACTGGTCTCTTAGTCTCTGCTCTCTTCCTTGTGGATTTTGATGCTTATAAATCAATAGCAGTAGTAATAAAAACTCCTGCTTTTCTCGAAGGTTTCTTCTACACTATGGGTTGATTACGTTAGTTTCTGAGGCTGGAGACTCTGTTGCTTGGTGGCCGTCTGTCCATTTCGGGAGACAGAATGTAGTAAGCAAACGCCTAACACAGGGGGTGGGGTTCAGGTGGGCATGGGGGCGGGGGTGGCCCTAAGGTCAAACAGACCTTCTCGAACTCAGGATACTAGCTGTAGGTTGAGATACTACCGCTAGTGAGTTATGGGGCCATTTGACTGGCCAGACCCTACTAATTTGGATCCTTCTCTCTGGCTATGGTTCATCTTCACTTTGCCTACACACACATTGAATAATCTGGCCTATTCTTTACACATTCTCCTCTGTCCTCATACACCTGTCAACACTGAGATTACCAAACAATTCTTCTTACTACACTGTAATTGTTCAGTGTCAACTTTTGTCTTTGTCAGAGTAGAAGCAACTCTTTAGCTATGGTAAGCAGCTCTTCTATGAGAAGGACACTCCAAATTCAAACCATTGTTTTGTAATCTTAGGTAGTGCCATAGCCTCTGTACCATGGTCTTCCACTGTCTCTTGGGTTCACTTGCTTGAGGGTACATTCGGGCACACTATTATATCTTACTTCTCTTCCTCTTGTTTTGTTTGAATTGTTTTTTTAAAGTTTATATTAGAGATATTTATCTTATTCCTGTTGCCCTTCTTAAAATAATTTATTTTCATTTGTTTCCTCTCCTCATTGGGCTATTTTCCCTGTTGAAGCCCCAGGGCTTATAGCATCCTGCTTTTTCAACTAGGGTTGTACCTTGGCCAGTGATAATAATAATAATAATAATAATAATAATAATAATAATAATAATAATAACAATAATAATAATAATAATAATAATAATAATAATAATGATAATAATATGGTAGATTTCAAGGTGTTTCCAAAGATGGCTTCTGGTAATGTGACACTTTCTTTCGAAAGGATGTCTATCAGATCTGCGTTGTTTTAGCGCTTCACAACGTCCCGTTTTCGTTTTTCGGTAAAAACACCTTGGTTTAAAAAACACGAAATAGCAACTTCTTATATCCACTCGGTTTGACTCTCTCTCTCTCTCTCTCTCTCTCTCTCTCTCTCTCTCTCTCTCTCTCTCTCTCTCTCTCTCTCTCTCTAAATTAAAAGAAATAAACCCATTCATAACACCATTTGACCCGTACCTTCTGTTCCTGTGGGAGCCATACTCATATATATTATCATACAACAAATAAAAACAAAGAAATCACTAGTTTACTGGTTTCCTAGTAATGATCAATAATTAGTCACCCATTGTATTCAAGATTTATAAACTATTTCACCTCATCACACATCATAATTACTTTAAACATTACCAGGAACACATTAAGCAATTTTTGAAAAAAAAATCAACTTTTTGTTTGTAAAAAGTAGAGTAATGAGTACAAACCACATAGTTTCTAATACTTCTAAATGTCTAATTTAATTTTATATCTCAGTTTCATATATGTTAATGATCAACCTTTTAATTATCAGACAATAAAGAAACATACTACGAACACTTTAAAGACATTCTATGAAGAATTGAATCTTAGTTTCATCATAAGAGTTTTTTTCAGATATCTTGACTGTGCGCATCATTCACATCACCTCTAAATTGTAATGTCTTTTAAAGCAGACCTTAACATTTAAATTACAAAAATCTAACATTTCAATGTTATTGAATAACAATCCATGTAAATATGAAAAATCAGCGACAGACTAATTCAAGTCTGTCGCTTTATAGTTCACTTTTTTTTTCAAAAGAATCATCTAATGTGCAGACAAAATTAACTCACTTTTCATATCCAAACTTACTGTTTTATTTTAAATTTCCAAAGGAGAAGATAAAATGAAACTAGCTTAAGGATTTATATTTACTGTACACAGTTTACTGTGCAATTATGATGGGACTAAAAATACCCTATGAGAGTTATGGGATTCTATGACGGGCCAGGCAGTAATACATTGGAGCCTACTCTCTGGTTACAGTTCATTTCTCTTTTGCTTACACACACACACCGAATAGTCTGACCTATTCTTTACATATTCTCCCCTGTTCTCATACACCTTACAACTCTGATATTACAAAACAATTTTCTTCAGCCAAGGGGATACTGCACTGTCATTGTTCATTGGCCACTTTCCTCTTGGTAAGTGTAGAAGAGTCTCTCTTGCCATGGTAAGCAGCTCTTCTAGGAGAAGGACTCTCCAAAATCAAACCATTGTTCTCTAGTCTTGGGTAGTGTCATAGCCTTTGTACCATGGTCTTCCACTGCCTTGGGTTAGAGTTCTCTTTATTGAGGGTACAATCGGGCTCACTATTCTATCATATATCTCTCCCTCTTGTTTTGTTAAAGTTTTTATAGATCATATAGGAGATATTTATTTTAATGTTACTGTTCTTAAAATATGTTATTTTTCCTTGTTTCCTTTCCTCACTGGGCTATTTTCCTTGTTGGAGGCACTGGGCTTACAGCATCCTAATTTTCCAACTAATTATAATAATAATAATAATAATAATAATAATAATAATAATAATAATAATAATAATAATAATACAGCTATTTCATTTATTACCAGTTACTATTTTATCCAGTCTATCATTTAGACCTAAAACACTATTTTCCTTCATTTACACCAAATAGCAGTCAATACATTACGTGGAAAATTGTTTTTTGTTCTTCAACTGTCTTCATTATTCTATCAATCTTGTAAATTATTTCAGTACATTGGTAAAGGTTAAATCCTCTTTGGGCTTCTATACATCAATTATCAATAGATCTTCTAATTTACCAAATGTTCTGGTATCATATTCTTTGATATTTTATTACTCTCTGAGGTTCCTTAATCATTTGGAGACACATTTTCCGTTTGGACCCTGGACTGCCTTTAATTTGATACATACTTTCGATGCTATCTTTACTTCTTGATATCACCCTTTTTACACTCATAACATTCATTTATCTTTTACCTGAAATAATCAAGTGATTGCCCAGTGGGACTTACGTCATCTAATTGGGAGTTTGGTAGTCTTTCATATATATCTATAACAAAAATATGGGGTTTCTCCTAATGTTTCACTTACCGAGTTATTGAATTTAAATTTGCCATCTTCTCTAACTAATTATCAATCTTCTATGGTTAAACTAATGATAGTTCGCACGGCATCAACAATCCTTTCTATTTGCCCTTACTACTGTTCCATTAGAACTTGGCTTCTGGGGGAGCTATGTCACTTTTCTTATTTAAAAAAAATATTGCACAATTCTTTATTATTTTACTAGTAAATCTGGATGCATGATCTGAGAGAAGTATCTGGAAAGACATATGTCTAGTGATTATCCTGGCCTTAAATGCTCCTGCTACTGACTCAGCATTCCTATCTCTATCAAGTTAAAATTTCTATGAAGACCAGTACTTATCATCTGGTAAGTTTTGGGACAAAGTCCCATGTGGTCCGTTTGTACCTCCTAAAAGGGATTAAAATCCAATTGTACTTCTTAGAGGGACTGTAACATTTACATAGCCTTTATATTTATTACACGTAGGGCATTCATTTACAATGTTTTAGCGATTTCATTAGGCCAAAATTAATTACATGTACAGTCTTTGATTACTGGATGTCCAGCTAACTTTTCAGCATGAGCTATTGCTAGTACTTCGTGTGTTGGTAAGTTAGGAGCAAGTATTTTTTCTTAGTTTTCAGTAATTATTCCTTTGATTCATTTTAAATTTCAACCTAGAACTTTTATTTGGTATTAAGTCACCGAGAACATTTCTAATAACCTATTGAATCTCTAGTTCTATGTTATATCTTTCTAAATCTAAGTCTCCTACCTGACAACTAAAACAAAATTATTGGTAGTATTAATCTCTTAAGACCTTCCTGGATTCTATATAATACATCAGCTAAAACATTAAACATACCGATAATATATCCAAATTCTGGGCGAACTCCAGTACACTAAGGAACCATTGATTTTATTTTTTTAATTATGAATAAGAGCCCTTCGTTTGAAAAGGTTACAAATGGGTTTATGATGAGTAGGTATATTAACTCTATACCCTAACATTATATGCCTAAACTTCTCAAGGCCCAATGAATCGCTAAACCAGAGGTTCTTAGCCTTGCTTGGCACAGACGCCCCTTTCGCTATTTTTCAGAATGTTTTTTCCCTCCTTCATATGATTGTGTGTTTCAAAAAGTGCATTCTATATGAAATACAAATATTACCAGAATCCTTTTAATTTCTCCTAACTAGTATATATACATTTACAACTTTACATGTGTTATGTTTAGAATATAGTTTTACAAATTAAATTGAAATAAAATTAATATATATATATGTATATATATATATATATATATATATATATATATATATATATATATATATATACATACATACATATATATATATATATATATATATATGTATATGTATATATACATATATATATAAACATATATATACTGTTTATATATATACATTATATATATATATATAAATATATATATACTGTTTA
>NC_090754.1:13371203-13378703 GCF_036898095.1 Palaemon carinicauda
GGCCTATCTCCTTCACATCATGTCTCTCTATGTAATTTGAAAGAATTTTCCTAACCAGACTAAACTATTGCCTTCGGGGTAAAGTAAACAAAGACACGTATGGTACATAGACGAAAAGATCACTCAGTTATGCATACATATGGTCATGACAGGACCAAACACAATCACAAAAATCTTAATCGACCTTAAAAGGGCATTCGATAGAGCAAACACTGAGGTCATCATCAGCGAACTGGTAAACCACATAATTGGTACCCTGCTTCATATCATCAAAGATTACCCCGCAGACAAGCAGTGCGTAGTCAAATTTCAGGGACAAATGTCATCGTTGTAGAAACTAGAGCTAGGGACTCCCCAAGGAGGTGTACTATCATCAACACTATTTAATGTACTTATGATCATTATAGCCAGGACGCAAACAAAGGGGATGACAAAGATCATATATGCAGACGACATAGTACTCAAAGTCTGAACCATACGACAAGTATACAATGCACTAGACAAGATCACTAAAGTCTGCAATAGCGTTGGTCTTATCATCTCAACTAATAAGACATAGATCATCAAAGGGAAAGGAAAAGGGGACTGCAACTTCAGAATACAAGGACACAAGATAGAACAAGTTAACTCCTACAAGTACTTGAGTTTGATTACAAACAAGAGAACTACACTGACACATGAGATAGCAAGGATCAAGAGTCTGTGCAAAGTAAGGATTAAGACACTGGCAACGTTAGCAAGGGGGGACTTTGGGTCAACTGTTGGAATGCTTAAAAGAATTTACATCTCAGTGGTTAGATCTATCATTGAATATAGGGCCAGCTACATGACAAACATCACCCAAAGGCATGCTAAGATATTAGAGAGCATCCAGTGGAAGGCAATCCGAATTATCTTTGGAACCCTTATGTGTGTTAATGCTAACATTCTGTGAAAGGAGGTAGGACTACCGACCATATAATAGTGCATTAAGGAAATAGCAGCAGTACAAATCATAAGTACAGTATCTGATAAAGATGAATATGAGTGTAGGGAGAGACTGCTAAATGGGTCAAAGGCATCTACAAAATGGGAAACAAAAGAAAGAGCAAATCTATGCAAGAAGGACGTAGAAGACTACATTAGAGCAAAGGCGCCGTACATAACACATGAAATGGCACCCTAGGACATCGCATCAATTTCAGTGCTATGGAAAGAAACACCAACGAAAAAGAAAGATAGTGTGAGCCAAGAATTACAACAAGAGTTCCTTAGAAAACAGGAGAACATAAAGAGAGGAGTAACAGTGTACACAGATGGATCCGTATTCAGTGACAGAAGAAGTAGGGCAGGGTTTTTTGTCTTTGTGGGAGAAAGAGAAGTGTTTCCAGAGAGACTACGAGTTAGTGATGGGAGCTCCAGTACTCTAACTAAGATTTCCGGAATTCTAGCTGGGATCAAGTTTGGAAAGAAATAAAGCTATCCCTAACCAGTAAGATGAGCGAGTTCAAGACATACGTGTGGAGAATACTACGACTAATAACCCAGATCAACAACAAAGGAGGGTCAGTCAAGTTTATCTGGGCCCCCTCATACGTTGGGATACCGGGAGATGAGCGAGAGAATGTCTCAGTCGGAGAAGGTGCGAGAAGTAAAAAGTCCAGTATAAGACACCAATACCTATATCTTCAATGAAGTGAAAGGCAGGAAGGAAGGTAGCTAGGGAAATGGAGAGACAATGTCAGAATAGCGATAGTACGTCAGTTAAGAGATATCTTGCTATCAATGGGAAGTCAGGATCACCAAACTACAATGCCATCTCTCTCCACAAGCGCCGACAACAAATAGCAATGTCCAGAATCAGAATGGGGTACTCATACATGTGGCAAGTTAATGGAGTAAATACGAACACAGAGAAACCAGTTACACCAAGTGTAGAGTCTACCACAGACAGGGTAGTCATACTCTCCAACACTACCTAGAGGAATGTCTTCCCTTACAGGGTATACGGTCAACCAGGCCAGATGAACATAGCTTCAGAGAACACTTTATGTGTCCAGATGTACTCAAGCAAACATTAATGATAGAAACTCGATCCGCACCATCTAGAATCTAGAGGGTGCGGATAATGAAGATGACCAAAATGATATTGTATGTCTTCTGTTTCAGATCATGTATTCACATTGTTATCGATTTATATATCAGGATAATACTTAGTTATTAATTAGCCGAGTACCATATAGCATGGAAAAACAGGGAAACATGATAGAGTACAGGTGGAAAGGCTTTAAAGTTTATTAGGATGTAATATTCATTTCAGACAGACTATCCTTCTATTTTCAGAACATATATTCAATTTATTGTCCATCATTATACCATTGAAGCATTGTCATTAACTAGCCAAGTACCTTATAAGCCTGGAAAAGCATGGAAGCATGTAGGATTATGGGTGGAAAGGCTATGAACTTATGAAGGTGATTAAGATCCATTACCTACTAAATCAAACAGAGGATCCTAACAGTCCTCATATCCAAACTGTAAATAACATGTACAGCAAACCCTCTACCATACACCAGTATGCCGCACCTCCTGTGTACAGTGCTGGTTTTGCCTTTAATAAAAAGGATAAATAATAATTTTCTTTCACCCCTTAGTGGTAGTAAATGTGGCAATTTGTTCCTTAGATTCTTTTATTCTAATTTCCTATTGTTTTGTTTATCTTTATCTTCCCTTTATCTTCGTTAAAATTAATATCTGGGATGCTACTCGCAATGTAAAATAATACTTCATATACAACTACATAAAGCGAATTGTCATTGGCAATTGTTTTCATCTTAAAGAACTATTCGTCTCTTTAACAAAAGGACATAATATTTTTCTTTAAAACTCACGGATAGTGTTGATATTTTCAAATACCTTATGAAATGTGGTGCGCACATCACCTACCTCATTGTTTAATAATAGCATTGCCTGCTTTATTTCCGTTACCTCATCAATTATTCTAAAACTAGAGATCCTAATTCCTGTATAAGCTAACCGCTTATCTACATTACACTTCTCTAATCTTTGTTTCACTAGATTACTGCTAAATTACATTTCCATAAAGATGTCCGGTTTGGGTGAGTTTTCCTATTTAATTCATATTATCAGAGCTAGCTTTTGTGTCAGTCTCTAAACTATTATTTTTCTATAGGAAGTATATGGTTTCTGTCTAGACTTCAGTTGTATTACGCTTAAATGTCAACTACATTCATTACATAAAAAATATACTCTTTTTTGATTTATCCCTTTTCCTCATACGAAAAAAATAACCTTTTGTTATCCTTTCTCTTTTTTAAGGTTCCTCAAGTGCTATTTTTGATTAATTTAAGATTAATTTTTACTCAGTATCAACATTACACGATAATTATCCAAGTACGGCTGCTACAAGTGTGAAGTCTTATATAATTGATTACTGATTAGTAGTGGGGCTTCTTAAATAGTCATGAATTAGAATGTTGTTTAACATCACAATAACACAGTTATTTTTTTTTAATTTGAAATAATAAGGCCATTTCTCATTTATAAGGAGGTTATGGATAGCACCGTGTAGTTTCTTCATTTATAAGAGGAATTGTAAAATCTGGAGTGAGAATCGCCTAGAAATTTCTACCCTCTAAGGTGTGCCCTGCTCCTCCATATCTTTTTTTTTTTCGGCTGTGGTCTGGTTTCTTGGTCTCTGCTCTCTTTCTAGTGGTTCTTGGAATTTATAACTCGAAGGTTCTTTCTACTCCATGGTTGGATTGGTTAAATTCAGAGTCGGGGGGGGGGGGGGGGGGGTTGGCTCTGTTGCTTGGTGGGTGTCTGGGGGGGGGGGGTTGGCTCTGTTGCTTGGTGGGTGTCTGTCCATTTCTGGAGATGGAATGTAGTAGGCGAACGGCTGAGCCCAGGGTGCTTGGTAGGTCGAACAGACATCCTCGAACAGTCGATGCTGATGGAGAGTAATGACTGATGTGGAGACTTCTCTTTTTATATGGTAGATTTCAAGGTGATTCCCAAGATGGGGCAAGTGACGTGTAGACTTCGGGTGATAGTTTCATTCAAAAGGAATTTGATGTTTATCAGATCTGCGTTGCATTACCGCTGTACGATATCCTGTCTTCGTTTTTCGGTGAAAACTGCTTGGTTTGAAATACATGTGGTAGCAAGTTCATTTGACTCCGTTTGGCTCTTTTTTAACGTGTCTCTCTGTCTTTACGAAATCAATATAATTCATCTATGTTCTCTCTCCTAATTAATTCAATGAATCTATTTATGGGTATATATATATATATATATATATATATATATATATATATATATATATATATATATATATATATATATATATATATATATATATATATATATATATATATATATATATATATATATATATATATATATAATCATGACTAGGTATGTAGTTTGCAACTACATAAACAAAAACATGCATATATGTTTAGTTTTATATGTATATTTTGTATATGTGTAATAAAACATACAGAACTATGCAAAAGTATATTTCCCTGCAGTTTTATACTTAGATATACAATATCTCACATAAATTTTTATGCATAAAAAAACATATGTTTTCAAATGGGATTTATGGTTTAATTGTCAAATGCGTGTTTTCTATTACACTTCAGTTGTATTAAAGGATAACCAACATTAATGGTTGTAGGGGTAGTTGTAGGAAATTACTTTAAAGCAAGAGAGAAAAAAAGGAGAATATTGTATTTGCATCCGCCTTAACAAGGAAATGCTGTTTGCAGATCTAAATGCTTTTGTTTAGAAAATGAGAAAATGAGAGAGAGAGAGAGAGAGAGAGAGAGAGAGAGAGAGAGAGAGAGAGAATGTGCGTAGGTCTTTAAGTAATCTTAAAATTGATTCTGTTTATTTAATACTTAAAAATTTCAAAACAATTGCAAATTTTAATAAGCGCAAGGAAAAAAAAATTGGAAGCACAATCACATACAGTTCTCTGTATATTTGCATATAACCAGAACAGTAAATATACATAGTATATCCAGGAACTGTGATATTTTGTGATATTCATAACATTTGTCGTTGTAGAATCTTATTAATGAATAGTATTTCTACATTCAAGAAGTAAATGTTTTCCCGTAATTAGAACGAAAAGGCAGTTTTATATAAAATAAAAAATTTACATCTTACATTATTTGTTCAATTACTATCATCAATTTTTATTTTCTTTTATTTTCCAATTTCTTGTGAAAGTAATTCTAATAAAATTTTATACTTATTCGCTCATACGTTCCCTTGAAGATTCACAAGAACTAAATTTCCAATTGGCAGTATAAAATTGCTCTTTTATTCCATTCTGTTATGAATATTAGCGATTGAAGAAATTAGATTTTAAAATCCTCCCCGAAAAAAAACTATATATATAAACCAAAGCACGTTACAATACCTGTTTTCTTATATATATTTAGTTTCCATGTGACTTCAGTAAAAACATATTCTCAGACAATTTCTTTTCCTGTATTCCAGTCACATCCTAAGTTCCAGTAAAGGGGAGAGAGTATTTTGTAGCCTTACTTTTCCCCTCCCGTCTCTCTCCTTTCACTCTTTCTCTCCCGGTCCTTCTCTATATGGGGTAAATTCTTTATTTAGTTCTTCTCATTCTTTTTCGTTTTGCCTTTGTGGACATCACATGTAGCTCTCGCTTGTAGCGGTCACCTACCGGGACTGTCAGTGTAATGAAATATCTGGGATTCAACTCTCGTCCTTATTGCCAAGATATGGGTAGAGTCCAGCCAAAAACAGATTAGACTTACCTGTGATTACTTACCGGCTGTGAAATGTCAAACATCGCACCATCATATGTGTGAAGCATGATCGCTTAATATACTGAACGGAGAGATAGGGCTTGAAAGGAAAAAAAGATAAAAATGAACTTTCACCATATTGCCATTCTTTTATCATGAAAAGATAAGATTCAATGGCAACAACTCTAATCTTGTTCAAGTCCCAATCTTTTGCAGCTCTTAGGCTATTAGCATTTTGATATAAGGTATGCTTATTGACATCTATATAGACTATTAAGGAAATGTGGACGAATCAATGTCGTTGCTTCCGAGATCACAACAGCATGTTCAAAGAGCCACTTATATTCCTTGTGACTCATCGTCACGATTGAGTTGATGGATACCACTAAGTCATTAAAGAATAATGATCAGTCAAATTACGCTGTACTCCACACTTTGACAAATGACAATAGTAACAAACTGGTCCTCAAGAGGATATAAAGATATTATTATTATTATTATTATTATTATTATTATTATTATTATTATTATTATTATTATTATTATTATTATTATTATTATTATTATTATTATTGTTATTATCACTTTTGTGTTATGTTATGAGTTTTGAATACATCCCACTCTATTGATCTGTTAATTATGTTGAAAAAAAGACACATATTTCCCTTATGAAAATGAAACTTTTGCATGAATGAGAGAAAGTGTAATTTAATATTTAATTCATATTCCCCTTATCACTTTACCCATCTAATTTGCCTCAGAAATTCATATATTGGGATTGTTAATCTAATAAATTTTAACCATTAGGCATTATCTGTTCAAGATTTTCAATTGCAATGCATAATCTTTCCTCTCTGAATAGTTTCAAGATTAAAAATGTCATCCCTGACCTCTGCCCTGAATTCACTGTATTTTATATAGCAATAGAAAATTACTAAAATACATATATGAATTTCTCCTGCTATTGGACAAATGTTTTTAGAGAGTTTAAGAAGTAGGTTCGCATGATATTATAGAATCCTGGTGATTTGTAAAAAAGGTAATACAAATATTGCGGAAGTCATTTTTTTTTTCATTTGTCAACATGAAAGAAATAGTGTTTACGATTGAAACTTCTTTGACTATTTATAATGCTCATACTACTAGCACTAGAACAGAACTATTATTCATTCATTTCAATGATCTCTTAGCCAGAACCAAGAAAAAACAAACACTATGGCAACATCAAACAAGATGAAAAAAGAGTAAGCAAATGTGATGAGAATATGTGGCAAAGAGTCGTGGGTCATTGAGTCATGATAAATTGTTTTGAAGGCTTCTGGGCAATATGCCTTCCTTCCTCAACCCTCTTTATGCCAGCTCCACCCATCGCGACCTGTTACTTCTCATCTAATAAATCCACACAAAGATAGACAAAACAAAGAAAAAATATACCTTTTTGTTGAAATTATTTCCAGATTTTCAAACAGGGAAATTGTTCTTCCAAGTACTGCTGTGATATTCTTAATTTGTTCGTTAAATTTGGTTTTAAACTTTTTCTGAATTTACAATTTTCCAGTTTTTTAAATGTCTTTTAATTCTTCCCCTATCCTCTCATCTTTGGCGTTTTACTTTAAAATGTCAATTTTGATATCAGGAAAACTCACTATTCCGTTGATTTGAATAGCTAGGTAATATTTGCCCTTTCAGTTTTTATTAGATTTCATTTTTT
>NC_090754.1:13381203-13383703 GCF_036898095.1 Palaemon carinicauda
GATGAAAATGTACATGGGTGAAGGTGCAGTCGGAGGAGTGTCCTCAGCTTTGGGTAAAGGGTTGATAGTGGAAGAGAAGGCTAAGGTAAGTGATAATGGGAAAGGAAGTGATAGTGATAGTAATAGTGATAGTGGAGTTAAAGGGACTAGGTATAGTAAAGATGAACAGAAAGGTGAGAGGAAAGATGAAAAGGAAGGTAAAAGTAATGATAAAAGGGAAAAGAAGAAAGGTCAGTATGAGAGTGAGTATGATTGTGAATGGCTGAAAGTAGTAAGTAAAAAAATGTAAGAAGGGAATGGTTAAGGATAGGAATTTAAGTGTTGAAGTGGATTCATTATATTCAAATGGGGAAGAAGGCAACAAGAGGAGTAGGCAGTGAAAATAGTGAGAATGAAGTTGAAGTTTGTAAGACAGTATCTATGAGAGAGGTGCCGAGGTGTGAAAAGTTCAATGAGCATAGAAGTAGAGATGTGTATGAAATTTTTAGGGATAATGAGAAGTATTGTCAGGATAAATATGGTGATAGTAAGAGAGTTCGGGCTAGGGAGTTAGGAGAATATTTGACTGGGTATGTGTTGACGATGTATGGTGTGATAATGAGTGTAGGGGATGTTGATTATGAAAGTGTGACAAAGAGAATAATTGAGCAGGTGAACCGTATGAAAGTGAGTGTTAGGTATAAGCGTAAGAATGATTTTGATGAAGCACGGATGAATGTAGGAGAAGCAATATCAATGTATGTATGTAGGTTGGAAAATTTAGCTAAGAAGAAGTATGGGGATGAAGGCATAAATGAGAATAAAGAGTTAATGAAGAAGTTTTTGTCTACTGTACCTGAGAATGTTGCTGAGTTTATTAATTTGAAACGAAAGGAGAAAATGAGGTAGACGAAAGAACGACTGACATGGGATGATATTTTAGAGATAGTTGAGGATTACGAGTTGGATAGGTGTATGAAAGAAAGCAAATCTGTGAATATAAGAACTGGAATGGAGGAAAGTGTGTCAGAATTTGTTAGTTTTAGAGATGCTGTTATGAGAAGACCAATGAAGGTGGCTGTTAGTGTAGTAGATAGGAGTGTTAGGGTGAGTAATGTGGGAATATCTGTAAGAACAAATAAGGGGTTTAGGCAAGGGAATCAGGTTTGGAGGGATAGGAGTGCTAGTGCGCAGCGAAGTAGGCCAGGTAGTTGTATCCATGAACAGAAGTGTTATAGATGCGGGGAAAGTGGGACATAAGAAGAATGAAGGTAGATGGGCTCTAGGTGTTTGTTTTGGATATGGTGAGGTAGGGTATAGAATTACCGAGTGCAAGAAAGAGAAAGGGGTTGAATGTTATCGGTGTGGTATGACTGGGCACATAGCGAGTGGATTTCGTAGTAATCATATAATGTGATTTGTGGTAATTGTGGTAAGGATGGTCATTATGCTAGAATGTGCAAGGAGCCTCGGGGTAAGTGTACTGATTGTGCTGTAGATGGGCATGTAGCTAGAGTATTTAGGGAGAAGGGATTAAATCAGCCAGGATGTTTGGGAAACTAGAGTGTAAAAGGGTTCAGCTGGGTGAGTCCTCCTGTGTGTGTGGAAGGAATAGGATCAATGTTTGTGAGAATGGGATGAATAATTGGTTGGAAATGAGTAAGTATGAACCTGGTATGCATGAAAAGTTAGGGCTAAAAATAAACAGTTAGTGTTATTTTAATATAGGAAAAAGAAGCGTTTGAAATTTCTAAGTGAGGAGAAAGTGCAAGGGAAATTTATAGGTATAGGTAGGAATCCGAATATGCATGACAAGGGGGTAAATGTACAAGTGAGTGTTGAAGGTAAATGTATTAATACAGATGAATCATGGTTGGGTGTGAATGATACCTATAGTGTGTGTGGCTTTTCCTTAGATGATGTAAAAGAAAGTATAACGAATGCAAGAATGAGAGATAGGAGAATGATAAGTAGTATGGATGAATCTCTTATTAAAGTAGAAAATGGTTTTGATGAAATGGATGAATTATTGACGGAAATAAGTGAGATTTTAGGCCCAGATGAGTACAAGTTAGATGGAATTTTACATGATATATTAGATGATAGGGATCTAAATAGGAATAGTGTTAATGTAGCGAATGATTGTGATAAAGAAGAAGTGAATGAGGGTGTGTATGAAGGCCCAGTTATTCGGAGTAGAGGTCATGTTCCCGACTGCAACTGGGTATGAAAAAATTAGGTAAGTGTTGTGTAAGAATGATTTGGCAAAGTTAGGGGGGAGGAATGTGAAGGATTAATTTTTGTTTTATTTTTATTTTATTTTTTTTGTTTGCTAAATCGAGAGAGAGAGAGAGAGAGAGAGAGAGAGAGAGAGAGAGAGATTGTGTCAGCGAGCGTAAGGTAGTTAGTGTAATGATTGTTTGTTGTGAAAAAGACTGTTGTTATGATTGAGATTTTTTGTTTATGTTTTAGCTAAATTAGGACCGTGGTGCATGTCTTGGAAAAATCCTTATTTTCATTT
>NC_090754.1:13392658-13397658 GCF_036898095.1 Palaemon carinicauda
AAAAGGAAAGAAATAGTTGTTACGATTGAAAGTTCTTTGATTATTTCTAATGCTCATACTACTAGCAATAGAACAGAGTAATTATTCATTCATTTCTATGACCTCTTAGCCAGAACTAACAAAAAAACATGATAACAACACAAGAAGAAAAAGAACAAACAAATTTAATGTGAATATACAACAAATAGTTGTGGGTTATTGAGTCATGAAAAGTTGTTTTGAGGGCTTTCGGTTAATATTCCTACCTTGCTCAACCCTCATTTTGCCATGCTCCATCCATAATGACCTGTTACTTCTCGATGTTATCTGAAGTTCTTTTATATATTCTATTAGTTTTCCTTTATCAATTTAAGGTATATTTTAACAGCAGCAATTGCCGATTATTTTTAATTTGCTTTTGCTGTCAGCTATTAACTAGGTCAAGACAATATTATTATAATTTTAATTTTAGGTAACCAACAACACTAGCTTGAAAAGCAAGATGCTATAAGCCCAAACCCTCCAATAGACAAAATAGCACAATGCAGAATTGTAATAAGGAAACAGATTGAATAGGATGACTAGGTGTACTTTAACAGACGTGTTTCATACATGCTCGTATACTTTGATACTATTACTATTATATCCCTCGCTTTCTCCCTCACTGATATTAAAAATAACCTGTTTGAGCTTGCCATTGCATATTTTAGTGCGTGTTAATTTTTGTGACTTTCTATCTCACAGGTGCTTATTTATAAGTTCATCATCTGTTGAATAAACGTTAATTGCTTCCATCTTGCCTTTCTATTAGAAGCTAACATTTTCGTTGCCCCATTGGTGACCACCAGAGTGATTACTCCACACGGCCTTTTTCACCTGCCCATTTTCCCTACCTTTTTTACAATGGCCCCCACCGAACATAACTCTTTGACACACCCCGCCTAATTGAATCTGCTGCACCTCCGAGTGGAGAAGTGTTTTGCATGATTTCAGTGTGCTGAAGTTCAGTTTTGCGTTAAGGGCATGACTTACTCAAGCTGCAAAGCAGAGCAGGTTCTCAGGGTGATCTCTGAGGATACTTTCCCACAAATCTCCAATTGGCTTCGCAACGAAGGGAACGCCCCAGTAGAGCATGACGTCTTAAAAAAATTCCTCCTAGAGCAGTATTCACCATAGCCAGCTGCTTGTATAGCCAACCTTCTTTAGCTCTCTCAAAAGAAGTTGAGGGACCAAAAGGCTCCCCTCTTCTTCAGGGATATGACTTGTATTGCTTTCTTGCAAACTGCTGCGGATGGCTCTCCAGTACAGGCTGCCATTACCGATGTCATTACTCTGTCCATGAACAGCCTGATGACCAAAGTCGATACTCTCATGGACCCCTACGTAGCCACCTTCAAGATCTCCATCAACGCCTCCACTCCTGACAAAGAAGACAATTATTCAATAACGACTTAAGCTGACGTGAATGCGGTAAGACACAGACACCCAGGCTGGGACATGCCAGAGTGGCAACAAAGCTGCCCACCACCTGCATAGGCTATCCCTCACTCTCCCTCATCTAACAACCTCTCCAGCCACTTACGAATGCCCATCAGTCACATTTCTACTACTATCACTCAAGATTAGGGGCTGCTGCGAAGAAATGTGCGGACGGTTGTCAGTGGCAAAATGTTGTGTAAGTAAGCCATCGCATGTGGCGGTGACCTCCCGTGTCACTATTTTTTTCATTTTATATTATGCAGGTATGGGTGTGCTGTTTTTGATTGACACTGGTGCTTGCCATTTCCTTTTACGAAAGTCGCGTTCCAGAACACGAAATAGTCATTCTAATTCTGCTAACGTTTGCCTGGTAGCTGCCAACGGCTCTGAGATCCCAACCCATGATACGAAATACTTATACTATCGTTTGGAAGTGCCAAATACCCTTGGAAATTCCTTGAGGATGACATAACATTATCACTACTTGGTGCGGATTTGTTCGCACATTTCCACTTCCTGGTTGATGTGAATTGTCGATGTGGATATTGACTCGCCAACACCTCTTCAACCTGCCCCCTCTGACCTCGCACACCACATTGGTGGACCCACAGTGGCTTACTTACATCTTATCACATTGTATCTGGAAGTCCTCCATCCTGAACTTTGCCTAATGTGCATGGTTACTCCCAAGCATAATATTCATCACCATATCAACAAGATGGGGCCCCAGTGTTTGCCAGATTCAGGGATCTGGGCTAGGATCATTTGGTGGCCTCTAAACAAATGTTCGATAAAATGGAAGAAATGGGCCATTGGCAAAAGTCCTTAATCCCATGGCCATCACCCTTGCACATCTTCCAGAAGAAAGATGACTCCCTGCACCCTTGTGGGAGTTATAGGTATCTGAATATGTAGAAAGAGCCGCATTACTACCCTTTCCTTAGCATCTCCGACGTTACCTCTTACTTGCACAAACTGGAGGTCTTCTCTACACTCGACCTCTTGAAGTGGTATTATCAGGTTCCCATAAACCCAGAAGACATACCCAAGACTGCCATTACCACCCGCTTCAGTACATACACCTTCTATTACTCCTGCTTTGGCCTTCGTAATGCTGGGGTCGCTTTTCAAAGGCTCAAAGATGACCTCCCCTCTTGTGTATGTTATGTGGACGACATACTTATGTTCTCTTCCTCCAAAGAGGAACACCTCCGTCATCTCTGCATTATTCTCGCCGGTTTATAATACCCTCCAGCAAGGGAATTTAACCCAGGACAGGGGAAGACTATTGTACAGACACTATGACACTACACGAGACTAAAAAACAATGGTTTAATTTTGGAATGTCCTTCTTCTAGAACAGCTGCTTAGCATAACTAAAAAGTCTCTTTTATCCATACTAAGTAGAGAGTAGCCACTGAACTATTACAGTGCAGTAGTTAACCCGTTAAGTGAATAAAATTTGGTCAGTTATATTAGTGTTGGCAAGTGTATGAGGTAGAAGGATATTGTGTAAACTAAAGACCAGACTATTTGGTGCATGTGTAGGCAAAGACAAATAAGTCGTAACCAGAGGGGGATCCAATGTAGTGCTGTCTGGTCAGTCAAAAGACCCAATAACTCTCTAGAGGTAGTATCTCTATGGGTGATGTGGAGGATTAATTTTGGTTTCAATTTCATTTATTTTTTGTTTGCCAAATCCAGAGAGAGAGAGAGAGAGAGAGAGAGAGAGAGAGAGAGAGAGAGAGAGAGAGAGAGAGGTAGTTAGTGTATCGATTGTTTGTTGTGAGGAAGACTGTTGGAATAATTAACTGTTTGTTCATCTTTTAGCTAGGTTAGGAGAGTAGTAAATGTTTCGTAGAGAATGCTTTTTTTTGATTGACTGCGATTTGAGGCAGTTGTGTGTGTGCACGCTGGATTTCTATATTTATTTGATTGATTTGGCTAGCGTTGGAAGTGATCATTTATTTTTTTGGAGTAAGTAAAGTTTTGTTTATATTTGCTTGTCGTGATTGTGAATAATAGAAAGTTCATTATTCATCTTTTATTATAGTGCGATAGTTTAGTCAGCTAAGAGTGTTTGTAAGTTTTTTTTTTTTTTTTTTTTTTTTTTTTTCAGGCCATGATTCCTCATTGGAATTACTTATTCCTTTCGGGAACAAAATTTTGTTTGAATGAAGATAGTGTTGATGGCCTAGATTGTTCTAAAGGATTTCCATTTGACTGCTCTTTGAAACGAAAGACCTATTGATCACCTGACTTTGAATTTGTTTTGGATCTGTTCATTTGGTATGATGATGATGAATATGATGATCATGATGATGATGATGACCTAAATTAATTATTAAATTTTTTGTATTGACTGAGAGTCAGTGTTGCCATAGTGTGGCGTTGCAACTGAAGTTGTTGCGTTGGGCTTTAAAGGACTGTTAGCCCTTGTGTGGACGAAGGTGTCCACACACCTATATTATATGTTCAAGTGTTTTTGTTTGTTGGTTTTTGTTAGTGTTAAGTTTTTGTGATTTATTTTGAGATTTTATTGAATGCAGTTTATTTTAGTTTTAAGAAATATAGTTTTAAGGGAATGTTTAGTTTTTTTTTTACCTTTTGTTTAAGAGTCTGGTTTAGATAACGTAAGGGGAAAGTTTGTTTTGTTGAGACCATTGTCAGTAGGTGTGATTCAGGGTGTGGGGCTTGTTTTTTAAACATCCCGCCACAGTGACTGGTGCTTTGGCCAGCCTACTACCTATGCTCACACATAATTATCAGAGGATTACTGATATAATTTTGCTTTCTATTATGTAATTCTTAGAGAAAAAGCTAAACACCAGTTCAATGAACTATCGACCAGTGTCTTATCAAAAAGTGTATCTAACAACAGCAACAGCCCGAATCAGCTTTTGACACTGATGATCCACAGCCATCTATGTACGTGATTTATACACATAAATAGAATGTAAATATTAGTAAATTTAACATAAATTAGCTATTTTCTACTATTGAAAAATAATTACAATTACTTTATTGCCCATTTAACCTTACATTTATTTTCTATTATATCTTAGAGCAAACTGCAATCAAATAAAGAGCCCACAATATACTGTTATCTGCCAAATTGTCAAAAATCTACATTTAAAAGTATGTGGGTATTTTTATCTTTAAATTTAGATTACTTTTTGTTTTGAACTACATGAGAAACTATAATTTATTTGTTTGCAAGTTTGTAATAGATTCTTATGAAAAATATATTTTTGAAATTGCATTTGTAAGTAAAATACAGAGCTTTCAATGGTTATTTGAGGTTCAGGGCCGTGATAAGTAGATATGCATGCAAGTAAACTTGACTTACGTTGCCTCTCCTGGAACCAGTTACTGACGTAGGGTGAGGTATACACACACACAAACACACACGCACACATAGACACACACACACACACACACACACACATATATATATATATATATATATATATATATATATATATATATATATATATATATATATATATATATATATATATATATATATATATATATATATA
>NC_090754.1:13402658-13412658 GCF_036898095.1 Palaemon carinicauda
AGTGAGAGAAAAGAGGGAATTATTTTTGGGGTAAGAGATCTTTCAGATAGATTGTTTGCTCCTGCCACACTATGGGAGGATGAGCTTAAGGCTAAGATGCAAGAGGGAGTCACTAATAATAATAATAATAATAATAATAATAATAATAATAATAATAATAATAATAATAATAATAATAATAATAATAATAATAATATTAACGTCACAGACCCGGTATGGATTCTACCTACGAAGACCAATCAGCACCCAGTACCAGAATTGACAAACCACTCCAAGCTTTAAAAATAAAGCCAGCCAGCCAGCATTCATTCTCGATACTGATATCCCATACATGCTGGTACACTGTAACGGTATTGTTTTTTTGTCTTATCATTCACTCCTCCCTGCGCTGATATTAGACCAACCTCTGTAAGCTTGCTAGCACATGCTTTAATTTGTTCGAATTGGTTTGACATTCTTAATCGCAAGTCTTTGTATATACATTCATTGTCTGTTCAATAAAGTGTAGCTGCACTCCTCTCGCTTCTCTGTTATAACCTGAGAGCCCACTTGCTCAATTGGTGAACGCCGGAGGAACAACTTAATCCCGCCTTGGCCTGCACTGATATGCCCTACTTGTTACAATCCTGCCCACCAAACCTGACTATTCAACACATGCCACCTCAATGAAACGGCTGCCCTTCACCAGTGGAGAAGTGTTCGCCTGGTTCCAGCATGCTAAAGTTCAGTTTTGCATCAAGGGCGTGATTCACTCGAGCAGCAAAGCAGAATATAGTCTTTATGGCGATTGCCGAGGATACGTTCCCAGAAATCTCTTATTGAATTTCTAACCAAGGATACGTTCCAATAGACAATGACACCCTCGAAAAATACTTCCTGCAGCAGTTCATACCTTCGCCAGCTGCCTGTATAGCAAAACTTTTTCAGCTCTCTCAAAAGCATTAGGCGACCCAAAAGGCCTTGCTAGCACTCTGGGAAATGACAGGTATGGCTCGGCTTTAACCTGCCACAGACGGCTCTCATAGGAAGGGGAACTTCATTTGAGCCCTTTGGTTATGAAGCTTACTGGAAACTGAACGTGCTGCCATCCCTGTTGCTGATGGTTTGTCCATGAAGGACCTGGTGATCGAAGCGGACCATCTTATGGATAACCATTTCCCCACTTTTGAGACCCCCATAAACACATCCACTTCTGATGAAGAGGAGATCCAAAGGTGACGTGAATGCAGTAGGACACAGACATCCACCCTAGGTATATTTACTCTAAAGAATCCAAAATAGTAAACATATAGAATCTTCAATAAATATGAAAACCTAAACTTACCCTAATTTGGTTTGCATATTACCAGGTTCTTTAACAGATTTTCAAGGATTCTTTTCTGTTCCTATCATTCAATAAATCGAGACATTGCGTTGTGTTTTAATCTTTATTTGACCAGGAATAAAAATATTTACATTTATTACTAACCTTAACTATTCATTGTAACATTTCCTATCCGGCAACCCGAAGTACAGTCCTATTTTACAAATATCTGTCAGTAACGATATCTAATGTGCATGCATGCCCTTCAATATCACTAACATAACAAAACACTTATAAAACCTTGACTTAGCTTTTAATCCATTATGGTTAGAACTCTCTTGATGGTGTGTTAATCTAGCCCTCCCCCGTTTGAGATTCGGAACAGAGCTATGTCGGTACTAACTCCTTCTGAGTTATATTACTCAAAGACGACTGAGGATCTACGCAGGCGCGACCCGCATTTGTCAAAACAAACACTAACAACTCGTTAACGATTGCTTAGAGTCAAACAACTATTTGATATATTTTGCCTTACAAAACTTCGACAAAAAGAAATATTATATTATTACAAAATAATTCAATACAACAATTATAATTTTCTACACATCTCACATTGCATAATGTTCATAATATTTCCCTTGCAAAATTAAAGATAAATGACTGTTTACTGGTCTTTATATACACTATCGGGATTTCATCGTAAGTCACGATACACTCCCAGCAAACATAAACAATATTTACAGTTATAATTGTCCCGCTTGAATGAGGGCTCTTCTCGCCTCAGTAGCCGTCTGTGCTGTTTTCCTGCTCAGTCGGGTGCTTTTATTATCAGTTTTCTTAGATATGACAACATCAGTCTCTTGCCATAATTCCAAAAGAAATAGCTTGACAACAGGTCTCATTACTTGACCTTGTGGGGTTTTTAAAGTAACCTCGTGCAAGACATCATCCGGTCCCACGTGTAATTTGACAATTTGACCAAGCTTCCAACGACTTCTCGGTCCTTCATCGTGTATCAGCACAACATCTCCCATTTTGGGCCAAGATTTGTGTCAGATTCCTACCCAATGAGTTTCTCTGAGAGAAGTTAAATAATCTCTCTCCCACCTTTTCCACAGGTCATCACATTTTTTGTAATGTACAAAAATCGCTTTCCAACATCCTTATTTCCGCCATACAGAGGGTCCTTAGTTTCATTTTTCCAATCTATGACTTCCCTAGGGAAAGATCTCAATCTACGTCCTAAAATCAAATGATTGGGCGTCAGAATATCCAACTGGTCATGATCTCCCGATGTATAACTTAAGGGTGTGTCATTAATAATTGCTTCAAGTTCAGTCACAACACAGGAAAGTTCACTAAAGGTGAGAAAGGCCTGACCTATTACTTTCTTTAGACATGTTTTCAAAAGACCAATCAATCTTTCCCATCTAGCTCCAAACCAAGGTGCTCTGGCTGATATGAACTTCCATTTACATTCGACAGCATTCAGGTGTTCTTGCACTAAGGAACTTTCTGCCATGTTTTTCAAATAAACTGAAGTCGATACAAAGGTAGTAGCATTGTCACTTAGCATTAAAGAAGGAAATCCCCGACGGCTACAAAACTTTCGAAACACCATAAGAAACGAATCGCAGGACAGATCTTTTACTAATTCGATATGGATTCCTCTAGTAACTGGACAAGTAAACAACACAATATACTCCTTTTCAGGATTGTGCTGTTTCTCCTTAGTTAACAACGCTCCTGTATAATCTACCCCCATAACACTAAAGGGTTGTTTTCTTTGCACCCGAAATTCTGGCAATGGTGGAGCAATATTTACACGGTAGGGTCTCCCTTGTGTTTTCTTACAGATTACACAATGATGAATTACACCTTTGGATAATTGGCGAAGCTGTGGGACCCAATATTCCTGTCTCACACTTGCCACGGTTGCATTTACTCCCATGTGAGCTTGTAAACAGTGATGCTCCCTTACTATCAATTTTGTGAGAAAACAACTTTTCGGCAGTAAGATTGGGAATTTTATTTCCGCCGCCTGTGCGACATGTTCCAATCTTCCTCTGCATCTTATAATTCCTTCTTCCAAGAAGAGATTCAATTGCACTAATAAGGTAAATTTTGAAACTTTACCCCCTTTTTCCAAAGCTTTATATTCTTCCGGAAAGTATTCCTTTTGTAAGAGGATAATCATTTTATTTTTAGCTTGTTGAAGTTCTTCCAGCGTTAAACTTCCAACTTTTCTACAGCCAGTTGATTTGCAATTATGAATAAATCGCCTAATCCAAGCTATAGTTTTACAAAATTTATCCACTCTGCTAAATATTTCCCAGTTCAGCAGATGGGTTTTTTCACTGTTCCCTACAAGATGGACTTGAATAACTTCATCCTGTGCTTGTGCTTCTTTCACCCATGTCCTGGTGTGGTTTTCTGATTTTAACCAGGGAGGTCCCTCCCACCAAAAGGAGTTATTTCTTACTTCTTCTGTCCTTTTTCCTCTAGTAATCCAGTTGGTAGGGTTTTCTGAAGATGGGACGTAAGAAAAGACGATCCCCGTAGTTATAGAGTTAATTTCCAATACTCTATTTTTCACAAATACTGGCAAATTATTCTTTGTCACTAACCATCCCAGGGCAACTTTACTATCAGACCAAATTATTATTTTCTCAAATTTATTTTCTTCAAAAGTTTCAACTATAAATTCACACAATCTTGCACTTAACAACAAAGCCATTAATTATAATTTAGGTACAGTCAACTCTTTAATGGGTGCTACTCTACCCTTTGCCATAATCAGAGACGAAGTTTTACCACTTGCGCGGTAGGCCACACAACCATAAGCTGTTATGATAGCATCACAGAAAATGTGGAGATAAACCGTTTTCTCCAGAATAGTGCCTCTGGAGAAGGAAATACTAAGGCTTTTCTCTAAGTCTTTGGACAACTCATTCCACTGTTCTAATAAAGGAACTGAAAGTAGATCATCCCATTTCAACTGCTGTTTTCACAAATCCTTTAAGAATATTCTAGCTCGTATCGTAATAGGGATAAGCATTCCTAAAGGATCATAATTTTGGGCAATTGCACTTAGAATTTCACGTTTTGTTTGACCGGTCTTAAGATGATTAGGTGTTATTGTTAATTTATCATTAGAGATGTTCCAATTTAGGCCTAAGACTTCATAGGTTTGCTTCTCTTCTGATTTTATACGATAAGCACCCGCAATAGTATTCAAAAGATCACTATTACTAGTCCATTCCCTTAAATACAAGTGCGCCTGTGCAAATATTTTGTTTGCACCAAAAAATAAGTTTAACAATTCATCTTCATTGTTGGAGGTAAATTGAAGGTTGTCCACGTATAATCACCTTCTCATCACATCCACCATTTCAGTACAACTCGTATCTTTTCTTACAGCTGCCAGATGTGATTTAATAGTGGCATTCAACAGAAATGGAGAACACGTAGCCCCAAGCAATACAACCTTAAACCTATATATGATTAATTCACTCTTTGTATCCGTTGGGTCTTGCAATCATAAAAACCGTGTTAATTGCGGTCTTCTTCTCTCAATTGCACCATAAGAAACGCTTTTTCTATATCACTAATACAGGCCAGTTGTTAGTTCTGAACTGCAATAAGACCTTGAGCAAATCTGTCGTAATATGTGGTCCAGTCCACAGACAGTCGTTAAGGCTCAATCCATTTTTACCTTGTCTCCAGGAACAGTCAAAAACTATTCTGATTGGAGTGGTGACACTATCTTTCTGTACACTATGATGTGCTAGATAATGACAATCTTCAACCACATTGTTTTTATCTACCCTTTCTATAAACCCCCTATCCTCCTGATCCTTCAGGATTTTCTGATAGTGGTTCAGGTAGGCTTCATCCTTCTGAAATTTTGCACACTGTTGCTTAACCCGGCCCAACGCCATGCCAAAATTGGATGGAAGCCTCGATTTATTAGACTTCCATGGTAAGGCCACAACATATTGCTTCTCCATTTCAGAATATACAATGGTACTTTCAAAGTCTTCAAGAACCTTTCGATCATGTTCTTTCAATTCATTGCAGTCAATACCTACTTTATCTAAATTCCACAAAATATCCAAATCATTCTTTATATCACTATCAAATTTATGAGTAGCTTCAATTACTTACTCGTTAGTTGCTAGCTTTAACACAGTTACCTGGGTTTCCTGCACTGGAGGGGCATTACAGGACCCTGTCACAACATATCCAAATATGGTAGGTAAAATATCAATTTTCCAGCCTTCCTGAATCCGGGGTGTAATATGCTATAGACATTATCAACGCCTACCAATATATCAATGGATGCTTGTTTGTCCACAGGCAGATCGAAATCCTTGTCCGCTAGACAAATTTTGGTTTTACACAACGTTTTCAAATTTCGTTTAACGTTGAATTTCTTTGTATACTCTGGTAACTCATCTACCACAATACAATCCAAAATAATCAATCTACCCTTATAAGGTATGGAAACACTAACCGTCTCATACTCATTCACAGGTTTGCTTGTCAAATAACCCTTTAAGGGAATTTTTTCTGTGCCTTTAGATCTATACTGTACGTCCTTAAGTGCTGACCTCCTGATAAAGGTTCGCTCTGCATAAGTGTCCAATAATCCACGAGGGCGTACCAAATGTCTTCCTTTACCTTTTAACACAATTGTGGCTGTTGGTAAAATTGACATCTGCTTGGGTTTCTGAGCCTGATCACTTACAGAAAGTGTTCCAACCTGCACCTTGCAACCTTGTGGGGATTGCTGGCGTCTTAACATGCAGGCAGAAGGAAATAGCTATCCCCACCCAAACATTGCTGATGTTACATCCTTCTTGCACAAAGCGAAGATTTTCTCCATGCTCAACTTCTTGAAGGGGTAATATCAGGTACCCATTAACCCAAGACCGCCTTCACCAACCTCTTCGATACATACACCTTCAATTATTCCTTTCTTTGGATTTCGTAATGCTGGGGATACTTTTTAATTCCTCATGGATGGTATCTTAGGCGACCTGCCCTTTTGTGTATGTTACATGGATGAGTTACCTGTGTTATCTTCCTCCAACAACACACCCCCGTAACCTACGCTTCTTGCTTGATCTCCTAAAACAGAACAGCCTTGTACACCAGTACCACATTTGTACCTTTGGTGACAATTAAGTATTATTCTTAGGGCACTACATCACTCCTGAAAGAATCCACCTTTCCTTAAGAAGGTAGAAGCGGTTCAGAACGTCCCCATGATCAACAATTATCACCAGTTCCTGCCAGCCATTGCTGCAATTCTTCACCAACCCCCTCCCCCCATTACACCTCGCTCAAGGAAAAGCCAAAAGACCTGAAGGAAGGGTTCCCTTCAAGAAGTGGCCTTCTGCAATGCAATCATTTTTCCGATGTCACATTCCCCTGTCTTTCTCTCCACCAATGCCAGCGACGTCACTATTTGTGCATTACTTGCCAGGTGGTCAAATGTTCGTCCTGCCCATTGGCCTTCTTCAGTAAAAAAGTATCAAAGGTGGAATCAAGCTAACTCTTCCTTTGACCGCTTATTGCCTGTGGTGCATTAGGCTGGCAGCCACTTTAATCACTTCTTAGAAGCTAAGAACTGCATCACTTGCACGAACCAAATGCCTCTGCTGCATGCTCACTCGACTGTCCAAAGCCTGGTCTGCCCGTCAACTCCAACATCTCTCCACTGTGGCGTAATACAAATGCCCCCTTCAACATGTCCCTGGGAAAATGAATCCCATTGCTGATGCCCTGTCATGAATCACGTTGGCCGCCATTCAACTGGGATTGGATTACAACACCTTGGTAGAAGCCCAATGTAAAGATTCAGAATACCAAGCATATAGGAAATCTTGTACAGTCCTCCGTTGGGAAAACGTCCCCTCGACAATGTCTTATCTGTGTCGTAAGTACTGGTAGACTGAGACCATGGAAAACTAATCCCATGTGCCGACCTGTGTTTAATTTCATTCATGTCCTTTCACATCGTTCTTACCATTGTACTGCACAGATATGGAACACAAAGTTCATTTGGAATTACATTACTAACGATGTTGAGGAATTGGTCTGCCCCTCTACTTCATGCCAAACCTCAAAAGTACATGGACAAACGAATTCAGGAGGGGGTCCCATTCCTCAGCCTCAGCATCGTTTTCACATTCATGTTAATATATTCGTCCCCTACCCATAAAGCAAGGGCATTGTTACCTCTCTAAAGTCATTGACCACTAAAGTCATTGGTCTGAAGCCATTCCCATGGAAACTGCAACATCCGCATCATGTACATCAAACTTACACTTGGAGAGATTGACGAGATTCTGTATAGCTGAGCATATTACTTCTGTCAGGGGTACCCCTTTCACCTCTCAATTGTGGAGATCATTAGTGCATCTCCTGGGCATCGCCCTTCATCAGACAACCACCTACAAACCCTCTGCCAATGGAGCAGTGATGTCCAGAGCAGTGAACACATCTTCCATGAGTTCTCATGCGAAATTTTACTCCTAAAAATGCCATTGATGTCTCTGCAGCTTAAATTGTATATGGTGACCCTTTGATCATTCCTGCCTAGTTTATTTTTCCCATCTACAACCTCCTCTGACACGATTCAGTGCCAACATCATCTTGAAGCAAAATTTAATCCATGCCGCCAGACTTACAAGCCCCTGCAAATTAACATATACAAACATATCTCTACTCAGCAGATCACATTATCCTGTGCAACAACACTAGCAACCTACCGCTAATGCCCCTTTACACGGCCCTTTGCTCATGATCTGTCTTACACCAAAAGCTTTCTTGATTAACATTCATTGCAAAGAAGACTGGGTCTCCATTGATTGCCTATAACCTGGGTATCTATAGTGCGCCTCTCTAGAGCAGGGCAATTTATTTCCTATGTATGTAACTTTTTTTGGAGGGGTGCCATGTATTTCACATGTTTCATTTATGCTTTTACACAAACGGTATTACTTTTTTGTCTTATCGCTCGCTATTCCCTGGACTGATAATAGACCAAAATCAGTAAGCTTGGTAGCACATGTTTTATTTTGTTTTAATTTTTGTGATGCTCTTGCTGGCAAGTCATTGTATATAAACTCATTGTCTGTTTAATAGAATGTAGATGCATACCTCTAGCTATTTTATTAAAACCTTATAGCCCACTCGCACACTATCATCCCAACCACCAACGGTCCTGATCCTGTCATCCCTACTGCTCCAGTGCGATCGGCTTTCCCTAGCCCTTCTCCTTCCCAAGTCTTCCCATCCTTCACTCACCAAATGTATACCTTGTCCCTTGAAGACCTAATATCCATTGCCATTAACCTCGTCACCCGTGAATTATCCCGTTTTGTTGTCCCAAATTCCCTACACTCTGTAAGTCAAGTCCTCACCTTCCTCCGAACAAATCCCTTTGTCTCACCTCCCCTTAAGCGTGGATAAATTGTTACACTTTAAACTGCTTCTATTCTTTCATACTTATAATCCTTCTCTCCTCTCCTAGTCTCTTCTACTTACTAGGACCTGCTGCTATACCACTATTCCTGAATTGGGCTGGTTTTTGGGTGGCTATAGGGCTAGCCAGATACCTAACAGAGCTCATTGTGATAAGTAAAATCACTGCTGCTCTATGGGCAGAGAAATAGATTTAGTCTGTGGATACACTCTTTGACAAGTATGTTGACAACACTTGGGGATAAAGCATCTTCTCTCAAAGCCACCATCAGGATAAATTTTCGTGCAATCAACCGAAGAAACAAATGCACATTCATTCAGACTTTGCTTGAAGAGGAGAGGAGCAAACTGGCACCCTTTCGTAATGCGTAGCAGGGAATCTTAATTACCGATTTTGCCTGTATAATTACCTCCGCCAGGAGGTTATGTTTTCGGTTCGGTTTGTTTGTTTGTTTGTTTGTTTGCTTCTCTGTTTGTCTGTCTGTCTGTGGACAACGTAGAGGCCACATTTCTACACGGAATCACTTCAAACTTGGCCAAGTAGTTCCCCAATGTGTATGGAAGAACTGATTAAATTTTGGTCAAGGTCACCCCAAGGTCAAGGTCACAGGGGTCACTGGTGTCACTATGACATAAGTGGCCATATCAAGAGACAGAAATAAAGCACTGACTTTTGCATAAGCCAACAGGGAAGTCCTAGTCCAGGCGCAACCCATGGGTGATGTTCAAATTTATAAAGGTCAAAGGTCAAGGTCATATTGGTGCATTATATCAATGTCATATTAAGTATCAGTGGCAAATGAACAAAGATCACTTGAAGGTCAAAAGTCAAGCAGGTCACTTGAAGGTCAAGTACATTTGAAGATCAAGGTCACTTGAAGCCAAGGTCATGTGAAGGTCAAGGTCAAACGTTACTTGAAAGTCGAAGTCACATCAATTCATGATTCTAGGACATATGGCGCTCTAGGTCACCTTGGCGGAGGTATGTCCTCTACGAGGACCATGTCCGCGTTCAGGACTTGCTCACTTGTTTTATAATAAAATTATATGACTCCCTCCTATGCATCCCCCCTCCTACTGATGTCCAACATAGCACAGGTACTGGTGGAATGCAATAGTGATGACAAAAAGAAAATATTAGCCATTGAGAAGCTCAATTGCAGAATAGATACGTTTACCCGATTTCGGTATATACATATATAT
>NC_090754.1:13414842-13429842 GCF_036898095.1 Palaemon carinicauda
AATTCTAACTACTATTATTATTATTATTATTATTACTATTATCATTATTATTATTATTATTATTATTATTATTATTATTATTATTATTATTATTATTATTATTATTATTATTATTACCTAAAAACGAGAATGATACCGAATAATACATCAATTACATTTCATAAAGCAAAGCCAATCATTATACATGACTAAATAGGATTCAATTGGCATGTCATTTAGTCTAATCTTTTTAAGAATCCAACATCGGAATTCCCACAATGAGAGTCCTTTCACTTAGCGTAAAAGAGGTTTGCTGCTTCTTTGCTCACATAAGAACTCTGAATTTCTTTCCTGTTATATAAGAAAGAAAGGAACAAAGAAAAAATCACGAGGAAAAGGTATCCTCGTTTAACTAGCAAGAATTTTCAGGCTTTTGGACAAACACGCTACGCTTTCATGAGCAGCTCATGAATTCAATTAACTTTTTTTTTTCTTTTTTTTTGCCTCTCGATTTTTTTATTCACGCTTTCCTTACTTATCATCTTATAAGTATTTTATTAATTCTTTGTTTACATTTCTTTTTTATATTATTCGCTATTCTATATTTTCTATATTTTACCGCAACTCATTTTTCCGTCCCATAAGTTTCAACTCAAATTAATCGTTTTTTTTTTTCTCATTATTTTTAGTTTAATAATTAACCTTTGATGCTGTCAGGTGGGCAACAATATTACCTTTCTGGCTGACTTATCTATTAAATTTTGTGAGGCTATTCGCTGAATAAAATCATATTTTGATCACTTCCGAAATTATTATAGTCAACAATTGTATGACAACTGTAAAACCTGTTCAAGTCTTTGAAGTACGAAATCAGTAGGAATGCTGTTGTATTAATCAGGTCGGAATCAGCTTGGTTTCATAGTTATTTGTTAGAAATCTATTACATTTTGTTATTTTAACTAGCTTTATCTTTTTTATCTATTATCTATCGTTTACTTTTACGTTCCATCTTCACTATTGGATTTTTTTTTTAATTATGAATCCAACTTCTACATAATTTCCGTCATTTGAGTCTCTTTAAAGATTTTTTGGCTTAAGAAGTCCCTAACACTCCAGCCCCACCAACTCACTGGACTACTATCAAGTTAATTTCCAGTGAACAGTGGAGTAGTCCAAGGAAATATGTTGTCCCCGATATGTTTTATCCTCCATAGGAATTTTTTAATTTATAGGACGGTTGGGGATAGTGGAGAAGGATTGAACTGGATTGGTAACAAGAAATTAGCCGACATAGAGTATGCTGATGACACTGTCCTTATTAGCAAAACCCCACTGGACTTGCAAAGCTTTCTTACCAAAATGAGTGAAATATCACGTGGGGCTGGGTTCGAGATAAATTGAAGAAAGACAGAGAGGGTGAGAACGGATTATGTAATGAAAAATGAAATGTATTTGGAAGGAGAGAGGATTAAAAGGTGGAATCATTTATATATCTAGGAACTATGATCTTTAAAGCAATGACTAGGGTGAGTAAAGTTTAGAAATCAGACCTCCTGAAATTATACATAAAAATCAAGCTATGTCAGTTTAGTGAGATCGGTGTTACTGTACAGAGAGGAGTCGTGATCAGAAAATGAAAACAAATCCAACAGATTTTGTAGATTTGAGATCAAAACTCTCAGAAGAAAATATTGGAGTTAAATGGTCGGATTGGACTAGAAATGATACTTTATGAAAGATTACTTGAGTGCCACATATGGTTGAGGTCATGGTGAGGGGTAGATGGAGATGGTGTGGGCATGCTCTTTGCCCTTTATAAGAGAGATTAACTCACCAAACTTTCAACTGAGTTCCACAAGGCACTTTTAGAGTTGGAAAACCCAGGCTCACATGGCTAAGGACTATGAAGCGTGAAGTAAGAGATGATGAATAGAGAAGTATTGATTTAAAAGCTCAAGATAAAAGCCATTGGAGAAATCTAACTGAGGCCTTTGCGTCAATAGGCCTAGAAGTAGGCCACAGGCCAATTGGGGTACCATGCACATCCCAAACTTAACCAAATTAGGCTTCTTTAAAAGGTTTAGATCTACTGAACACAAATAGCAATGTGAATATTGAAAATTTAGGGATTCGATCCATGCTATAGCTTAAAAACTACTAACGGTACCTTAAAATGCCAATTTTGCCGATCGGAGCCTTTTTTAAAATATAGATATTTGTTTTTTAGTTAATATGACAATAAAAAAGGTTTCAATATATTTTGTAACTTACCAAATGAAATCTCTGAACATTCTCTATCAATACATATCAATCACAGATGTGTAGAAGACAAAATAAGGATTTTATAGCCTGTAAAGGATTCAAGTTACCCCCCGTTTCAAATTACCCCCCGGTAACTTGAAACCGGTTTCAGATTACCGGGGGGGGGGGGGGTAGTTTGAAACCGGTTTCAAGTTACCCCCTCTGTTTTCAAGTTACCCCCTCATCAGAATGATAAATAATTTATGTGACATCGCAAATATGTATCATGCATTTATTGTTGGCTTCGCAGCAGTTGGAAAAGTAGTTTAATCTGGTATTTAAGACCAAAAATTGTGTATTAGTGAATTATATGACACGTTAAAAGTCACAGACTGTAATTCAAGGTTCTGTGATAAAGGAGAGGTAAAATTTTATTTTGTTTCTGTTCGTGTGATTGTTGATATTTTCGTATTTAAGACCTAAAGTGTCATATAATTCCCTAATTCACAATATTTGAAGTTACAGACTTTCATTTAAGGTTTAGTGATCACGGCGAGGTAAAACTTTATTTTATTTCAGTGTGCGAGTGATTGTCGAGATTTTATTTATTTTTTTTAATTTTTAATTAACTGGCCTTATCTTTCAATTAAACACAAACTATGACGCATCTAACTTTATACAAAACAATTATTAAGTAAAAAAAGATAGATATTACCCGTAAAAATATTTGAAATCAAAACCATCATAATGAACCCTGTTTTAGCATTACATGGAAAAAAATATTTACTAAATTAAATATTAAGAAAAAAAATGGGAACATGGTAATGAAATTGTTAAATTTGGAATTGACCAAACAATCAAACGTGTCACAGATGCAGCCAACTTATAAAAAACGACTTTGTTTCAGATTTGCAAGGTAAATTGGGTCAAGGGTATTAAGCATACTGATAACATTATAAAGGAAGACATGAAAATGGTCTGAATGAACTAATTTATTGAATCTTTTGTGATAGCACTAACTTCATCTGACTAAGTCACCATAACCACGTTTGCTAATATAACCTTTGTTGTAAAGAAATTAATTTTGTCGATCAATTAAATAAATTCTAAAACAATACAATCACCTACGTAAATATACCATATTAAACATAGTTAATTAAATCCTTTGTAAAGAATCCTGTCTTTTAATAATCAATCAGAATTGAAAAATGAATTTATTTGATATCAAAATTAAGATTATTTCTGTTAGTATGATAATCGTTTTATAACAATTTTGCTATTTGTTATATTTAAGAGTTTCAACTTGTCACCACGTGGTTGCAAACAAAAAGAACGAAGGAAACAATTTAGGGAGATTATCAAATTAAAGGATTATATTCTTAGACCGTTCACATCCGGGTGAATGACTTATTAGTTGACCCTTTTCTCCTATTCTTGGCTCGCCCATAGATTAAAGCGGCTAAGCCAGGTGTGCTTTGAAAATGACCAAAGAGAACTGGCAATGCCGCTGTTGGGCTCCGAGTTTGCTCTTAAAATGGTTTGACCATACCCATAGTTGCAATATAACAATAGAACTCCTTGTGTCCATATATCTCTTTGTTTATTCATTTATTCTGTCACTGATAATGCATAGTAACTTCGTAGTATTTGGAGGCTATGCACGTAAAAAATAAAAGCTCAAATATAAATTACCAACATGCATGTCGTCGTGCAGACAGAATTAACGTTGTGTAAGCTACTGTTAGCTCGATTCATTTTAAACCAGAGGACATTAAAGATGGTATGAAGTCTCGATTACTAGGTATTGCTGTTTTGTCATTTGATGAAATGAGTAATAAGAAAGAATGGAGCTATGACAAAGGGGCAGAAGTCTTATATAAACCGCATGGAAATGTACAGGTGACCATGTGGCGAGGTCTTTTTTTCTTTATGATACATTTCAGGTAAAATTCTTAAACATTTTATGACACCGTTTTTCAATAATTTTCCATTTCGAGATCAACAACAGAGAAAAAAAAAATCCATACACGAATCCATCATTTACTATTCTGGAAGATGGTTTAAATAGGATTTGATTTAGCCCATGATAACACACAGCTGCCTGCCTTTAGGCTAAAATCAGTAACAACAGTTGTGAGATTAACACAAGCTGTGTTCAATGTCATCCACAGAGGGCTATAAAGTGTAACGACTTTTCCGTAGTCCAGGTGTTTTCGTATACAAACAACCAATGTTCTCCCATTAAAGGACCTTGGTAAGTACAGTAGAAGCAAACAGAAGCAAACAGCATGTACTGTACCATGTTTTATTAAAACTGTTATAATTGCTTACAATCTTGCTTTATTAAAAGTGTCAATTATTTACAGATATCATGAATGATATAGTATTTACAACATACATACAAATACATATACATGTATTATATATATATATATATATATATATGTATATATATATATATATATATATACAGTATATATATATATATATATACATATGTATATATATATATATGTATATATATATATATATATATGTATATATATATATATATATATATACTGTATATATATACAGTATATATATGTATGTATACATATATACTTATGATCAATATGTTGATTATACCTTATATAATATTTGCTTGCAATATAATTATGAAATATTTCAAATAATGGAAAAAATAACCGTCAAAATCAAATTTCACCTCGTCTTCCTGTCTCGGTCAAATATGCGCCCATGACTGATAATGGAATATCCGACATTTATTAGCTAAGATATAAACATAAGACGGATAAAGGCTGGATATTAATAAACGATACCAATAGGTGAAACAGTACATGTATATACATATTACCTAATGATTGTGTTGACCCTGATCAAAAGCAATTTATTAATATTCATAAATGATGAGATCCTGCGCAAAAACGAGGGGGTAATTTGAAACCAGGGGGGTAGCATAAAACCGGTTTCAAATTACCCCCGGGGGTAGCTTGAAACCGGTATCAAGTTACCCCCCGGTAGTTTGAATCCGGTTTCAAATTACCGGGGGGTAAGATTTGGAGGGGGTAATTTCAAACCGGTACACCGGGTCAATGTGATTACCATAATATTTCCAAGTTATCTGCATAATATTTGTGAACGATATGAATACAATGCACAGTGATTGTGCATAGTATTCATATCGTTCACTCACTCAATTAATATCATTGCATATTTAAATAGTTTTAATTTGGTACCAAAAAACATAGGTACATTCTGACTAAAAGCTTACCTACATCTTTGGTGCACCATTATCAAAATTCCATGGAACATTAAGAAATGAACTTTGACAAAGGCAATCCGAGTCATTGACAAAGGTGTATATAATTTCAAACAAACGTCACACATTAATGATCTAAAATTTTGAGAAAATGCAGCACAGATATTAAAATAATTTGTGAAAAAAAAAATTATCTTACAACTAACATCCAGTAATAAACATCAGCAAAAACTAAAAGTCCCTCTCACTGTCTGAACTATGGCCACTGTGTTTCCTTTTAATTGCTGCAAACTCACCATCCTCCTCTGGTTCCCCAGAATAACGGTCATAAATATATGTGAGCTATTTAGGAAGCATATCACCATCATACCAAAATGACTCTAAATTTCCATCAATTACTGTCTAGCCATGACTTCCACTTGCAGGAGGAACTTATCAACATGTGATGTCCTCCCGACCTGAACTTGACAATTCACACATCTGATGTGTCTTTCCAAAGCTTTTTGTCATAGTGGCAGTGTGGCCATATCTATGTTGTGTAAGGTTAGGATAGTCATGTCACTACTTTTGTCGCACAGTTTGCTCATCTTCAGGAAGTACAATTCATCAACATTTCGTGTACATGGTCTTCCATACAGAGCACATGTGAACTCATCCAGTTCATCAATCAGTTGTCTTGGAATGTGCCATGTGCTTCCCCGTTTTGCAAGAATTAGTACAAATGTAGCCATTTGTAAAATCTATTTAGAGGTGTTTCACCTTCATAAACCTCTGAAAACACTGATTGAGTCACAACCTGTGAATGCGTGAAGTGTCATGAGAGCAGTGCAGTGGTCTTTAGTGTATTGTTGCGCAGCTTCACTTACATAGATGAGTCTTTTCTTACTTCCACTCCCTATGTCTAACAGAATGGTGACCTTGTCCATCTATGGTGCATAATAAAGCAAAAGAAAATGCACATCAGTGTAATGACTCTTGATTATGAGGTACTTGTGTGTTTTATTCCAGTTGTCCTGGTAGTAAAAGATGGTTCTGGAATTGCTTTCCTGTTACGTTGGCTTTAGTGGTGGTACTTCATTGGCTTGGTTTAACCAACCATCAGTAGAAGTCAAGAGGTGAGCTGATCAATTACAGACAACAATAATTTATCTTTTTTTTTTAGTTTGCTGGCATAAGCATTCGTACTCCACAGTCATTTTGATAAGTGGTTTGGATCGCTTGCCAAGAACCCTTCCCTGCTAGCAGGCCTTTTTATCTTTTCACTTTTGATGGTTTGTACTGAAGACAACGTCACCTGATTTTGGAAGCATGTCAAAAACCTTGCACAAATCTGACTGAAGTTTGCAGGCACTTCGTTCTTTACCTTTTAAAAATGACAATAGTTTCTTGTGTTGGAGGAAGCCTGGTGTCTTCTAGATCTTTTGGCAGGTGATATAAGGCATTAAAGTTGTCAGTTTTGGAAAGAAAGCCAATCATGGTTTCAATACTATATGGTACAGGAGTTAGGGAATATGTCATCAGTTCTTTGTGATTGAGTTATATTCCTTTCCTCTGAGAATTCACGAGTAGTTAGAAAGCAACATTCCCTGGCTGTTTATACTGGAAAACTTTGCTTTTTGCTGTCGTGACTTCAGGTTTTTTACTCATGTCTCCAGGGTTTTAGCAATGGACACGCTTCATAGGCTCAAAGAATCTTTATCTGTTCCTAGACGTTGATCAATTAAAGCATACCTGGCCTCTTTACCAACTTGGTCTGCTTTTAGGACATCTGCTTGGTCATCTGAAGAAGTAGCTGCATTAGAAGAAAGAGTGAGTAGTTGGTCCTTTCTTTCCACAGCAATAGGATTAGCAAAATTTTCAACTGTTTCTTGTGCTCTGGTTACAAGCTTTTCACTTCTGAAATCCTTGGTTGGGCAAAGATCACAATGTTTTATTCCCTTTTTCTCTCCTGAGAACATGTCTGCCATGGGTTGTGTGATCTGCCATGGGTTGTGCAGACCCGTCCTTGATAAGCATCGTAGTTTATGAGAACGTCAGATACACAAGCACCATTTCCACTAACGTCAGTTCCACCGGCAGCACCTTATTGCTCTTTGCTTCAGCAATTCTGTTGCTCCCGGATGAGATGTGTCAATTGTGGTAATGAAGGGAGAAAAGTATGTGAGGTACCTGGCATAGTTTTGCCCATTGGAGTTGAAAAACTAGGTGGTCCTGTGGTGCAAGCAGTTTGTATACTGAAGGATGTAATTGTACTTCACTGCATGTGTTAAGTGCCAGAACCAGCCTCACATGATTTATGTACCAGTCAAAGTTGTGCCGTTTTTCTAAGAGCTCCTATCTTTACATCTTCATGATATTTAAGAATCTTCTCCAAATAATGCTTGAGATTCATGCCAAATTGTGCCTTCATCAATATTTCATCTAATTGGTGATCAGTCATATCTTGTAGAACCTTCTTTGCTTTGTTCAGGTTGTGCAGCAATGACTTTGTTTCGTTCATTACACATCCTTACTGTGCTTTATTTAATAATAGATAGATGAGATTCCCTAATAGTAAAACTCGTTGGGCTTTACACATAATGTTTGGCAAAGATATCACACCACTAGATTGGAGATCGTTATCATTTTAATAATTCACAAAAAAAAGGAGAAACAAAGGACAGAAAATATCACCCAGGAAGTTTCCTCTCAGTAGTAGATTTAAAAAAAAATATCTAATAAAGCGTATTATGCAAAAGCAGGTATTCAACAACTGACCATGTCTAAGTATTTAAGAAGCTATTGGAAAAAATCAGCAGAGTATGACAAACTATCATGTATAGTATTTATTGACCTAGAGTATGGTTTTGATTCTGTAAAAACTTCTGCAGCAAGAAATATATTAATCTTATGTTAGAACAACCGAAGATATATATACCGGTATTGCATCACTTCTAAAATGATATAATGATAGTGAAAAAATTCCAATTGAGAAAGGTGTTAGACAGGGAGACTGCATCTCTCCTAAATACTCACAGCGTGTTCAGAAGACGTTTTCGAAAATAGAAAAAGAGGGGCATATATATATATATATATATATATATATGCGTTTCTGTATGAGTGATTGTGAATGTAATTGGTACGTATACCAAATAATTCTACTTCTTTGTAATATGGTTAGATTCTTATTTTTACCCATCAGATGAAAACTACACGAACCAGTTCATAAAAATACTGCTGATCCCAACCACAGAATGATAAGAATGCATAAGTTGATTTCCCAATCAGTTAAATTTGCAGGGAACAATGAACTCTGCTCCGCGAGAGATAGAACTTGGTCATTGAAAAACTTGTTTCATACTTTTTTAGTTCTCCGCTAAAAATCATCGAGAGTAAGAAATTGCCGATTATGGAATGGTGGTCAGAATTTCAACGGAGTCAGCTCATGAAAACAACGACAGAAAGAGGAAGTTTTTTCGGTTCCCACCATGGTCATTCGATCTAGTACTGCAAAAAGGAGGGGAAGGGAAGTTCATGTTCATTATTCAGTTAATAATGTTATTCAGTGCTGCAATATAGAACTTTATGCATTGGCTGGTAAGCACACCAAAGAAACACGCTCATCACTTTAAGATCTATAAAATGCCCTGTTATTGATAATTTTCGAAATAGCATCAAGCGAATAGCGTCATGGATATTTCAAATGCACAAGAGGGTCAACCCTGCTTTGACAGTTGAACGTATTTTATAAGTGGTATTGTTTCTTTAGATGTTTTTCTTAGGAACCAATCATTGATAGGATAAAGCCATGTGATGAAAAAAAAAAACACCTAAACAGACACACATATATCATATATATATATATATATATATATATATATATACATATATATATATGAATATATATTATCATTATTAATTGCAAAGCTACAACCCTAGTTGGAAAAGCAGGATGCTCTAAGCCCAGGGGACCCAACAGGGAAAATAGCCCAGTAAGGAAAGGAAATAAGTAAAAATAAAATATTTCAAGACCAGTAACAACATTAAAATAAATCTTTCCTAAATAAACTTTAAAAACTTTAACAAAACAAGAGGGAGAGAAATTAGATAGAATAGTGTGCCCGAGTGTACCCTCAAGCAAGGGGACTCTAACCTACGAGAGTGATAGACCAAGGTACAGAGGCTATGACACTAACCAAGACTAAAGAACAATGGTTTGATTTTGGAGTGTCCTTCTCCTAGAAGAGCTGTTTACCATAGCTAGAGAGTCTCTTCTACCCTTACCAAGAGGAGAGTAGCCACTGAACCATTACAGTGCAGTAGTTAACCCTTTGGGTGAAGAAGAATTGTTTGATAACCACAGTGTTGTCAGTTGTATGAGGACGGAGGATAATATGTAAAGAATAGGCCAGACTATTCGGTGTATGTGTAGGCAAAGAGAAAAAAACCGTAACCAGAGAGAAGGATTCAATATAGTACTGTCTGGCTAGTCAAAGGACCCTATAACTCTCTAGCGGTAGTATCTCAACGGGCGGCTGATGCCCTGGCCAACCTAATATATATATATATATATATATATACATATACATATATATATATATATATATATACATATATATATATATATATATATATATGTATATATATATATATATATATATGTATATAAATGTATATATTTATACATATATATGCATGTATATATGTGTATGTATGTATGTATATGTAAGAGGAAAGATATAAACCCTAAGTACAATAGTAGTTTTACAGTAAACATCTTCAAAGTTAAAGATGACTAGGGCGTTAAACAGAGTTAACTGATTCAGTTAATGTAAATATTTGACATTACTGAAATTTACTAGCAATAGCAAAAATTAAAAGTACACTTTAATTTATTTGAAACGTTAAGCTACTATTCCTGACACTTTCAATGTTGATGACTTAAAATCAAAACTATGCATATTATCCGAAAGGAGGAATGAATAATTCATAAAACCTTGGCTGGATGCAAAGACTCGGACACGGAAATCTTCCAGTAAATCTCAGCTCTTTCCATCCCGGAAAAATCTCTCTCTCTCTCTCTCTCTCTCTCTCTCTCTCTCTCTCTCTCTCTCTCATAGACATGAGCAAATCCTCGTAACCAAGTAGCCGTCTGAGATTAAGCTTTTCAAAGGATAACATTCAACTTGAATCGTTAGAGAAGGAAACCATCAGTAATTCATTCTATAAAATGAAATACCTAAAGACATATATCAACTCCTTCCCTCCTTCACTTACCCATACATGCCCACTGCTTCTTTCCCTCGAGGGAGTTTTGCCTCAAGAGGAAATTCATAGACGGGTAGGTGAGGTGAGGTGAGGTGCCTCAGAGATCCCTCTTTAAGATGATAGACGGGAATAGCCGTAATTAGCGTCCAGAATATAGAACACTAAATTGAAATTGAGTATATTTTTTTTCCCCTTGGCGGACTTCTTTCTAATTGTCATGTCGAAGGAGAAACGACCACAGGAAAATAGAAATGCGCGAATGTCCTAAAGTCTGTTGAATAAATAAAGGCAAAAAAAGGGAATATAATAGAATGGCTTTAAATCATTTATTTCAAAGGGCTTGTTATGGCTGTGTATGAAATTAGTTTGCATAAGCTGTTTGGAATCTTCAAATCTTAACAATAACGGAAGGGTCCCAGATTGCAAAGGTGACAGCGAGGAGTTTACCCTGAATATTTCTGAAGTTGAATTTCAAAAGTATTGAGTAAAAGTTTCATGACAGTTTTCTTCAAGAAGAAGGTTCACTTCAAGTAAAAATGTTAAAAGAAAATATAAAGAAAACAGACTTCAATATAAACACTATTGAAAAATACATTATCATACGAAAGTTTGAAAATATTTGAAGCATACTTAATCTCATTTCTATGTATAAAAGTATATTACAAAACCTCACAGGTTAATGGAAGGTTAATTGATGGGACGTAAGTGATCAACTAATTACATGCACTTTAGTTAAGGTATTCATAGTTGGTCGATGCGACGCCGAAACGAATAAAAATAATGATCTTACTTTAACAACTTTTTTTTTTTTTTTTTTTTTTTTTTCCGTAACAAAATAAACTATTGTTTCAGGTAACCAACCTTATTTGGTTATGGTAAATGAAGTTTTATAAGTAGATGATTTTTTCTTTGGACCAAAGGCCTTTCTTCCTAGCTGGTTATAATCTTCCCGGACAATTGATATACGACATCAATTATGCATCATTAGCCTGATGAAATAAATAGATTTATGTATATATATATATATATATATATATATATATACTGTAGTATTATTGCTTCTGGAAAGCTTCAGATGTCCAAGAAAGGCAATTGAGAGTAGAAATATCATTATTTTTTATTATATATATATCACTATCAACTAATCTAGAAAACCATCTCCCTCGTCATCATTGTTAAATCCTGAACATTACCACTCATTTGTTAAATCCGTAAAATTAAATTTATGAGGTATTAATCAACACGATGAAAGAATCCACAAACTACAATATCTCGAAAGAAAAAAAAATGTTTCAGACAATTCAATTTCCCCTTTGTAATTGTGTTATTTAGAACTAGCATTTTTTAAGAACATACTTTTACCATCCTTGGGTTAAAATATATTAATCACTGTTCGTTTTCGGTTGAAAGGATTTTGTAAAAACAGATTTTTGCAGTTTGAGATTTTTCTTCCGAATAGCACAGGTTTCACGAGAAAATTAAAAGTCTGAAATCTTATTTTGTCTGTAATAGACATCCATCTAACTTTTTTGAAAAAAGCATTCAGATTAGTTTCCAGATAACTTTTTTTTTTTTCATCTAGAGGTGGCCGTACTTTATGTTGAAAAATTTAGTTTTTATTTATTTAAAAAGGGGAAATTTACATAGTATATACAGAAAATATCTACATATACAAATATAAAGCTTTTCCTATAGATATTTTACCTTACTTTTAATGACACAGTAAGATTGTTAAATATTTTTAACCTATTGGCGGGTAAAATGTCTCTTTGCTTCGTATGATTTTGATGTGATCCACTCTGTGTACTATATTCTATATCTTATTAGAGATATTCTTTCCGAAGGAGAGACATTGTGCAATACCATACACAATTTATATATTCAATGAGAAAACATTTAATGTGTTTACCTGTTTCTTTGTTTTACATGTGAAATCTATCATCAATATCTATATTGGTTGTTCTACTTTAACTTTACATTATTCTAAATTTGTGTTTTGAAATAACTCTCATATGGGTTTGACATACATAAAGAAATAAACATTTAACCGATTTCGTACTTCCATACACGAGTCACAGAAATGATCTTCTCTTATGTTCAGAGCTCTAAAGCATTTTTTTTTTTGTGTGTCTAAATATTCATCCACAATAGATTATTTTATATATCTGTCCAGTTAAAGAGCGGATGTGGTGGCCGATGAGGTAACGTTCCTGACTGAGGTTTATGGAGCCAATAGGTCTATCTGTTGAGTCATCAGCAGCCATTTCTTAGCCCTCCTAGATCCTTGCTAGGGAGGAGGGGGGGGGGGGGGGCTTGGGTGCTGATCAAATGTATATATGGTCAGTCTCTAGGGCATTGTCTTGCTCGATAGGGCAATGTCACTGTCCCTTGCCTCTGGTATTCATGAGTGGCCTTTAAACGTTTTAATAGCCGTATGTTCTGGCATTTAAGAGCTGTATATATTTTTGTTTCAAACATGTGGAAATATGGTAATTTTTTTTATCAATTTCCTTATGGTATCAACAATATAATTGTAGAAAGGGGTAGTTGAGCAAGATACATCATGAAAATTTTCTGAAAGAATCATGACTCTTTCTAAAACATATAAAATATATTGCTAGCTGCCTCCCATATCTTTCTCATTGACTAATCATCAAATGTGTGCCCGTTTAAATAGCTGATGCCGTATAATAAATATTGGCTATACTTATGAAGGGACTCTATCTTAATTGGCTGATGCGCTCCAAAACATGAGTTACCGAAAGATTGCTTGTTCTACGAATTTACATTATTGTTTACCAATAGATGCACAAGGCACATGTACTACATTTCATTTAAGATTAAGGAATTACTAATGATAGGATTTTGATCATCATCATCATCATAATCTCCTCCTACGCTTATTGACTCAAAGGGACTCAAGAGGATTCATTGGCTAAATTCACCAAAGGATAGCCTGTTCCTTGTGATGCGTAGTGCCTATCCAACAAAGGCAAGAGACCCCTGCCGGTTTAAACAAATTCCAGTTATATCATCCACCTGGCATCAGGAGTAAAAGCCGAAATGATATCTTGTCTATCGCCTTAAACCCAATTCGTCATCCTACTGCCAGTGACTTCATCGAGATTTAGGGAATAAAGGGGCATTTCCTCTAACGCTTTTGAGAGAGCAGAAAAAGCTTGGCTATACAGGCGGCTGACGAAGGTCAGTACTGCTGCAGCAAGTATTTTCTAAGGGTGTCCTTGTCTATTGGGGTGTATCCTTGGTTGGAAAGCCAATAGGAGATTTCTGGCAACGTATCCTTGGCGATCGCCATGAGTCTATATTCTGCTTAGCTGCTTAAGCAGATCACGCCCTTCATGCAAAACTGAACTTCGGCACGCTGGAACCAGGTGAACACTTCTCTTCTGTCGAAGGGCAGCAGTCTCATTGAGGTGGCATGTGTCAAATAGTCAGGTTTGGTAGGCAACATTGTAATAAGTAGGGAACATCAGTGGAGGCCAAGAAGCGATTAAGTTGTTTCTCCGGCGGTCACCAATTGAGCAAGTGGGCTCTCAGGTTAAGACAAAAAAGCAAGAGGAGTGCAACTAAACTTTATTGAGCAGACAATGAGTGTATATACAAGGACTAGCGATCAACAACGTCAAACAAATTCAAACAAATTAAAACATGTGCTAGCAAGCTTACGCTGGTTGGTCCAATATTAGTGCAGGGGAGAGTGAGTGATAAGACAAAAAAAAAAAAAAAAAAAAAAAAAAAAAAAAAAAACAACGTTACAGTGTACCAGTATCGAGAATGAATGATGGTTGGCTGGCTTGCTTTATTTTTAAAGCTCGGAGTGGTTTGTCAATTCTGGCACTGGCTGCTGATTGGTCTTCGTAGGTAGAATCCATACCGGGTCTGTGACGTTATTATCATTATTATTATTATTATTATTATTATTATCAGTGACTCCCTCTTGCATCTTGGCCGTAAGGTCATCCTCCCAATGTGTGGCAGGAGCAACCAGTCTATCTGAAAGATCTCTTACCCCAAAATTAATTCCCTCTTTTCTCTCTTTATTGGTATGCCTTCAGGAAGCAATTCCTGGAAGCGTTTTAATTCATGGCCTCTTGGGATAAATATGGTTCCTCTTTTTTTTTTTTTTTTTTTTTTTTTTTTTTTTTTTTTCTCGAAATGACTGATTTATAAAGGATTACCTCCATTTGTCAATGACTGCCTTGACTGAGACGCCGTTAGGGCAGAATTAGTTATGTTCCACTTCAGTAATT
>NC_090754.1:13432342-13434842 GCF_036898095.1 Palaemon carinicauda
TCTCTTCAAATCACATACATAGTTGGCTCTGGATCATCAGAACCAACAGCTGATTCTGGCTGTTGTTGATAGATACACTTTTTGATAAGGAATTGGTCGATAGTTCATTGAACTACAGCTTACTTTTTTCGTTAAGAATTGCATAATAGGGAACAAAAGTATATAAGTAATCCTTTGTTAATTATATCTGAGCATAGGTATTAGGTTGGCAAAAAGACCAGTCACCCATTGAGATACTACCCCTTGAGAGTTATTGGGTCCTTTGACTGGACAGACAGTACTACATTGGATACCCCTCTGGTTACGACTCATTTTTCTTTTCCTACATATATACCAAATAGTCAGGCCTTTACTTTACACAATCTCCTTTTGCCTCATACACCTGCCAACACTAATATAACTGACAAAATTTTATTCACATAACGTGACCACTGTAATTGTTCACTGGCTACTGTTTACTTGGTAAGGGTAGAAGAGATTTTTTAGTTATGGTAAGTAGCTGTTCTAGGGGGACATTCTAAAATCAAACCATTGGTCTCTAGTCTTCGGTAATGCCATTGCGTCTGTACAATGGTCTTCACTGATTAGGTTAGAGTTTTCTTGCTGGAGGGTACTGTAGACCATTGAGAATGATTTGTAGATGATGAAGGTGTACCTCTTTGAAGGAAGAGAACATAAGTATGTCGTCCACATAACATACACAAAAGGGGACGTTACCCTTGAGGCATTGAAAAGTTACCCCAGCATTACGAAGACCAAAACAGGAATAATGAAAGGTGTATGTACTGAAAGGGGTGGTGAAGGTGGTCTTGGGGATGTCTTCTGGGTTTATGGGAACCTGATAATACCACTTGAAGAGGCAGAGTGTAGATAAAACGCTCGGTTTGTGCAAGTAATTGGTAACATCAGATATGTTAGGGAGAGGATAATGATCTTGCTTTGTCTGCATATTCAGACACCTGGAATCCCCCCCCCCTCCCCCAAGATTGCAGGGAGCCATATTTCTTCAGGATGATATGCAAGGTTGACGACCTTGGGATTGATGACTTTTGGCAAAGGCCTATTATTTCCTATTCATTGAATGTATGTTTAGTTGCTGCCAAACGATCTGAGTCCAGATGCCTGAGTCTGGCAAACACTAGGGCCCCCGTCGTGTTGATAGGGTGATAAATACTATGTTTGGCGGCAACCATGCAAGTTAAGCAAGGTTTTAGATGGAAGACTTCCAGACGTGAGAAGATGGGCGTTGGCCACTGTGGATGCACTGATGTTGCGTGCGAGGTCATTAAAGACAGATTGAATAAGTGTCGATGAGTCTATTTCCGCTTTGAAGATTCAAATCAACTAGGAGGTGGAAATGTATGAGGAAATTCACACAGAGTAGTGGCAATGTTACATCGGCAACAATGAATTTTCAATGGTATTTGGCACTCCCAAACGATAGTATGAGTGTTTTGTACCCGTGGTTTTGGATCTCAGAGCCGTTGGCAGCCATCAGGTGGACGATAGCAGACTTAGAAGTACTATTTCGTGTCCTGGAACGTGACTTTCGTAGAAGGGAAGGGCAAGCACCAGTGTCTATCAAAAACTGCACACCTGTACCAGCATTATGTAAAATGTAAAAAATTAGTGACATGGGAAGCCACCACCACAAGCGAAGGCCTACTTACACATTTTTTTGCCACTGACAACCTTCCGCACGTTTCTTCGCAGCAGCACCAAATCTTGAGAGATAGTAGCAGAACTGTGACAGACGGGAGTTAGTAAGTGGCTGGAGAGGTCGTATGATGATGTGTGAGTGAGGGGTAGCCTATATCGGTGGTGGATGGCTTTGTCACTACTCTGGCACGTCACAGGTTGGGCGTCTGTGCCTTACTGCATTCAAGTCAGCTTCGGTCATTATTGAATAATTGTCCTCGTCGTCGGGAGTGCAGGTCTTGATTGAGGTCTTGAAGGTGGTGAAATAGTGTTTCATAAGTGTGTTGTCTTTGGTCATCAGGTTCTTCATGGACAGGGTAATGACATTGGGGATGGCAGCACATACTTGAGCCATCCGCAGTAGGTTGCAAAGGAGCGATACTAGTCATATCCCTGAGGGAGAGGGGCACTTTTGGTCCTCCAACTGCTGTTAAGAGAGCTGAAAAAATTTGGCTATACAAGCAGCTGGTGATGGGGAATACTGCTCCAGGAGGCATTTTTTGAGGACGTCATGCTCTATTGGGGCGTCTCCTTGGTTGCAAAGCCAATTGAAGATTTCTGGTAAAGTGTCCTCAAAAATCACCGTAAGAACCTACTCTGCTTTGCTGCTTGAGCGAGTCTTGCCCTTAACGCATTCACGTCAGCTTTGGTCGTTATTGAATAATTGTCCTCTTCATCAGGAGTGGAGGCGTTGACAGAGGTCTTGAAAGTGGTGAATTGGCGGTCCATGCGGGTGTTGTTTTTGGTCATCAGGTTCTTCAAGGACAGGGCAATGACATCAGTGATGGCAGCGCGTACTGGA
>NC_090754.1:13439842-13444842 GCF_036898095.1 Palaemon carinicauda
TAGGAAGTTTTACGAGTGTTACATTTGTAAACATGGAATTCCACACATGATAATCTCAGACTCGGGTGGTGAATTTAATAATCACTTTCTTACCTCATGGTGTGAATTCCTCAGCATAAAGAAAATACATACCATGATATATCACCCAGAGTCGAATGGGCTACTGGAAAGAGCAAATAGGAAAATTATAAATATATTAAGGGTAACACTAGGGGGATCAGACCACAACTGGGATATTGTAATACCGGCGGCACTGAGTACTCTGAATCATTCATATCATATATCAATTAAAAGGTCACCGCATGAAGCATTGTATGGTACCCCAGTTAGAACGCCTTTCCATGTATTAACGGCTACATCTAATCTATCAAATCCTTTAAAAGAATGTATAAATGCAAGTATAAGTCGATATGATATCCTTCGAAAGAATTTAGAAGAATCACAAATCATAATGAAAAGGAATCATGATGAAACAGCGAAACCAACTAAAACATATACCACTGGTGATAATGTGTATATTCAAATCAATGTACGCAAAGGACTCAATTATAAACTAACACCTAAGTTTGAAGGCCCATTTAACATTTTAGAAACATTAACGGCCAATAGGTTTAGAGTTCAAAACGTATCCCAACCCACGGATGAGAGAATAGTACCCTTGGCTCACATAAGAAATTAAAAAGAAAAGAGAGGGAAAGAAGTGAGGGAAATTTTTTTCATTTTATGTGATTAAAAGATTTCTTTTTAATACAGGAGTAATTACTTATATTTTTCTCGTTACAGGTTTCCAAGATGAATTTTTTGTTGTTGAGAGTGATATTGTTCGCTCAGACATTTTTCTCGTGTGGGATGAGCTCTAAAACTAAAAGTATAAATTTCAAATATGGCACTATAGTTGAAAGACAAGAAGACGTTTTTATTACATCAACCAACGTAGTTGTAGAAGTGAATATGCAAGCAATTTTTCTTCAAGAGAATGATGTCACTAGCTTAAGAACCACCATTTCAAGGTATTCTGCCTCATTGGATGAGTTGTATAGAAGACATTTTCATTTGACTACAGAGAGTTTGCTTGGATCAACATTAAAAGTTGCAGAGATGCTATCTGATGACTTGAAAAATAAGACTAACGAGACAGGATCTTTGGCTTATGACCTTTTGATGTGGACTGTAGGACACGAACATAAAGAAAGACTAAATCCGTTTATTTATGCTGCATTAAACATCTTTGGGTCTATTGCAAGTTTAGGTTTAGGAATTTCCAATCGTCTTAAAATTAGTAATCAAAATAAGAAAATTGAGTTCTTGACTCATGAAGATGAATTGATTATGTCAGAACTAAGGAATCAGTTAGCTTCAATCAATAAAATTATGGATTTAGTATATGAACATTCAAATAATATCATTCAGATTATGGAAGTACAGGATTTGTTGGCAACGTTAACATATTATGATTCAAAGATAAATCACATACATAACAGAATTGCACATTTCATTGAGAAATCCAAGGATTATGTAGAAGCTATCACGTTAGCAACTAAAGGTGTACTGTCGCCCCATTTGTTGCCTATAAATTACTTAAAGTTAATTCTGGAGAACGGAAGGGATAAACTAGGCTATGTTCCTTTGTTAGACGAACATAGGTTAGAATTTTATTACAGCCTAATTACAGTAAACGTTGATAATAACAAGATTAGGATTACAATTCTCTTTGATTCTTCTGATGCCTGGCAATCTTACAGGATATCACCATTTCCGACTTTCATGACGAATCCCTCAAATCCAGTAATATCCAGTTTGACAGGACACGTATTGATTTCCCCAGACAAGGTTACATATACGGTCATTAAAGACTTAAATCAATTAACTCACTGTTCAGATGCAATGGATAGAAAAATATGTACAGCTGACTCATTTGAATTCCATAAAAACTTAATGGATTCATGCGAGTTAGGTATAGTGCTAGACGGTGCTCTCTCCCATACAAGTGAAAATTGTCTGGATAAGCTTTATCCTTTTGACAATAATAAGTTCAATTGCAGACTGAACAATGGCTCGTGGATACGATACGACAAGGACGGCTTCAATGTATCATGCCCTGACGGATCCACGTCCTTCGCCCACATCTTCGTTGCAGCAGATGGTTGTATCGGGACTTCCCCTAATTCCATGGTGACTGGTCTACGGACACTCATCAGAGAACGAGCCTACTTCGCGAACTTCACGTGGACCTCTACAATGCCAGCACTACCTCTCCCGTACAACAGACAGGTTGCCAAGCGGTTGATGAAGCTAACCGAAATGGACCACCTGTCACCGACTTATAAGGAAATCCTTCACCCCATACTACTAGCATGACTGGTTCTCACGGTGATGATATTTATCGCCGTGAACATCCTTGTTTGGCGTAGGTTACGGCACAGTAGGAAGCTACAACAGAACGTTTCGCCATGTCCAGACAAAACTCCTTATTTAATTCAGTTTAAAGCCGTTTGAAGTGGCCACCTCATTCGCTAAAGGAGTAAATTGCTCTGGAAAGTGTGTTTGTAAGAAAAGCTGTTAGTACGCTAGTAATATGTAATTGAAGAAATTATCTACATTGCATTGTTAAAAATACATTTAAAACAACATTTAAAAAAATATAAATCATTTTTTCTCTCGGCATCTAATAAATTATATAAGCCGGAATGTTAAAAAGAATAGAGAGAAAAAAAATTAAATTAACAGAATCTATGGGCAGCTAATAAAATATATCAGCCCTATATATAATTATATATATATATATATATATATATATATATATATATATATATATATATATATATATATATAATATATATATATATATATATATATATATATATATATATATTATATATATATATATATATATATATATATATGTATATATATATATATATATATGTACGAAACCGTGGTACGTGTACGTACCAGGAATTCGTGGTTGTGCACTAAAAAATTGAATTTTTACCAAGGTAACAAATATTTTTATTAGTTACCGTATTATGTTAATCTATGTTTCTGACAAAGGTAACAATTATTCTTTAACACGTTACCGAATCATATGTATGTCAGTAGTTTTTTTTGGTACCATATAATCATTTGCTAGCAATGTACCATATATGTGATCTTTATTTTATCATGCATTTTTTTTCTTTGCTTTGGTAATATCTTTTCATATGCATTATTGTTATTATTTTTTTATGTGCCTATTTGGACATTCGTCCTCGTTTGCTTATGGCTAAAGTTAAACAAAGAATAATACATATGTCCAGTCACGCCTAGTAAACATGTTTTGGCTTGTTGTTAATTTTTTTTGAAAAAATTGAGATAGCTGGCCGAGCTTATGTAATAAGTGAAATAATTATTTTTACATGTTTAAAACACATGACGTAATATGTCATTTTGGATGAAGATGCTAGCCGTGGGATTTGCTGTAGTCACCCAAATCATAAACAGGATGAACAATGCAGCCTCAACAAAGTAACATTTTTCTTAAACGTCAACACCAATGCATCAGCGTGTGAAAGTTTGTGACGTCACCGGACGCAGGTGTCTTCCGAGATTGTGATAAAATTGCTATATCAACTAAGCATACGATATCTGTGATATCGATAATTTATTCAGTTCATATCTAAACTTCACCAGAATTGGTCATCTGACCAAACCAGCTCCCTCCTGTGATGGAGATGTTTAACTCTGTTGTTTTTAAACAATAAATACTTTTTAAAGCTAATAAGATGTACTTCGTTATCCAGCTTTACACCTCTTAAACAACACATACTCAATGTGTGCTTATAAAAGTAGCACACTTATACATATACATAAACATATACATATATATATATATATATATATATATATATATATATATATATATATATATATATATATATATATATATATATATATATATATATATATATATATATATATATATATATATATATATATATATATATATATATATATATATATATATATATATATACAGCTTTTGAACAAGGGCAGCCAACGAGCAGCTTAAGGTGTCAATCACTAAAACTCATTTGCGGCGGTGCCGATTCTCCTTAATCCCAATGCTTTCGCTTCACTAAGATAAGGGAAGGAAAATGACAAACTAGGAGTTATGGCATACACGTTGCCACTGGGTCAGTTCACTGAGACATTTGGTCAAATCCTCTTAATTGCATGAAGATTAGCTTCCTCATTCACTGTCTTGCACAATAGGCTTCGGTAAAAACCATGGTAAGTTCTCAGCGTCGTGTTTTTCGCCCAGAAGAAAGAAAAATGGCATACAATGTCTATCAGTTTTGTTAAATGGGAAAATGATAATGAAATTGTTGACCAAACAATCAAACGTGTCACAGATGCAACCAACATATCAAAAACGACTTTGTTTCAGATTTGCAAGGAAAATTGGGTCAAGGGTATTAAGCATACTGATAACATTATAAAGGTAGACATGAAAGTGGTCTGAATTAACTAATTCGTTGAATCTTTTGTGATAGCATTAACTCCATCTGATGAATTCACCATAACCATGTTTGATAACACAACCTTTGCTGAAGAAAAATTTTGTCGAATTAAAAAAAAATTCTAAAACAATAAAATCACCTATGTAAATATACCATATTAAACATAGTTAATTAAATCCTTTGTAAAGAATCCTGTCTTTTAATAATCAATCAGAATTGAGAACTAAATTCATTTGATATCAAAATTAAGATTATTTCTGTTAGTATGTTAATCTTTTAATAACAATTCTGCTCTATGTCAAAGAGTTTCAACTTTGTTGTCACCACGTGGTTGCAAACAAAAAGAGCGAAGGAAACAATTTGCAGAGAGTATCAAATTAAAAGATTATATTCTTATACCGTTCAAATCTTGGTAAATGACCCATTAGCTGACTGTTCTCCTTTTCTTGGCTCGCCCATAGATTAAAGCGGTCAAGCCAGGTGTGCTTTAAAATGACCCAA
>NC_090754.1:13454842-13456422 GCF_036898095.1 Palaemon carinicauda
GAAGAGTCACAGTCAGGGGATGACAGAGAGAGGCTCAGAGAGAAAAACAAGGTGGTGAAGAAGGTAGTAGCCCAAGCTAAAGCTAAGGCATATGATGATGTGTATAATGAGCTGGGGACAAAGGAAGGATTAAACAAGATGATCAAGCTATCAAAGACTAGAAATAAGAGCACCAAAGATATTACACACATCAAACAAATTAAAGATCAAGATGGTGTAGTACTTAGAAAGGAGGAAGACATTGTAAAGAGATGGAAAGAATATTTTGAACAGCTGTTAAATGAAGAAAATGATAGATTACTAAGAGAGGATGGACAGGCAAACTTTGGCATGGTAATAAGTTTCTCTAGGCAAGAGGTAATAAATGCACTGAGGAAGATGAAGAATGGGAAGGCAACTGGGCCAGACAAGATTCCTGTGGAGGCATGGAAAGCATTAGGAGATGAAGGAGTAGATATACTGTATGACCTCATGATAAAGATTTTTGAGCAGGAAAAGATACCAAATGAGTGGCGAGGGAGTATATTGATCCCAATCTTCAAAGGGAAAGGAGATGTCCAAGAGTGTGGGAATTACAGAGGTATTAAATTGATGTCCCACACTTTGAAGATACTGGAAAGGATGATAGATGCCAGACTAAGAGAAGAAGTAGAAATAGGTAAAGAGCAGATGGGATTCATGAAGGGTAGGGGAACAACAGATGGTGTATTTTGTCTGAGGCAACTAATGGAGAAATTCCGGGAAAAGCAAAGAGACCTGCATGTGGTATTCATTGACCTTGAAAAGGCTTATGACCGAGTCCCAAGACAAGAGGTGTGGAGGAGTCTGAGGGAGAGGAGGGTGCCAGAAAAGTACGTTCGACTGATACAAGAGATGTACCGTAATGTATTTACTAGAGTGAGGAGCAGTACTGGGGAGACAGAGGGCTTTGAGGTAGAGTAGGATTACACCAAGGGTCAGCTCTGAGCCCATTTATCTTTAACATAGTGATGGACGTTTTAATAGAAGAGGTAAGGGAGGCAGTACCATGGAACATATTGTATGCAGATGATATTGTTCTGTGCGCAGAGAGCAGGGAAGATCTGGAAATGAAATTGGAAAGATGGAGGCAAGTACTGGAGGACAGAGGAATGAGAATAAGTAGATCTAAGACGGAATATATGTGTACCACCAGTGAGGGGGATGATAGAGAAAGTATTCAGCTTAGGGGAGAACAGATAAAGAGAGTTGATAAGTTTAAGTATTTTGGGATCATTTGTTAATGTTGGAGGAGGTATGGAAGATGAAGTTAACATCGGGTACAGGCAGGCTGGAACAACTGGAGAGCAGCCTCAGGAGTTCTTTGCGACAAAAGAATACCACTGAGATTGAAAGGAAAATTTCATAAGACAGTGGTAAGAACAGCAATGCTGTATGGAACAGAAACAGCAAGCATGAGGAAGACAGAGGAGAAGAAGATGGATGTGGCAGAAATGAGAATGCTTAAGTGGATGTCTGGGGTGACAAGAGAGGATCGGATAAGAAATGACTACATAAGGGGGTCGACAAAGGTGGTGGAAATATCAAAGAAAGTGCAGGAA
>NC_090754.1:13456922-13459422 GCF_036898095.1 Palaemon carinicauda
GACCAGAGTCCCAGGCGAAATCACACAGAAACAAGAGCTTTTGACAGGCTGGGAGTCGAACCCTGGTCCGGGAAGCTTGTATAAACAGTGACTACCACTTGGCCACGAAGAAAGATAAAAGCCGATGACAATTCTTCTGTACTTATACCTGTCGTGGCTAATTGGTAGTTTGTTACTTGGCATTCGATTAATAATAAATTTTTGCACATTTAGACGTGTTTTTTTCATATTCGAATAAGCCATATATATTTTTGATACATTAATGTCTGGATTCTCTTAACGACCTCGGGATCAGAGCCCCAAGCTAAATCACACAAAGACAAGAGCTTATCAGAAGCTCTTATCTTTGTGTGATTTCGCCTGGGGCTCTGATCCCGAGGTCGTTAAGAGAATCCAGACAGTAATGTATCAAAAATGCATATGGCTTATTTAAATATGAATAAACACGTCTAAATGTGCAAAAACTTTTCATATATATATATATATATATATATATATATATATATATATATATATATATATATATATATATTTATATATACATATATATATATGTATATACATATATATAAATATATATATATATATATATATATATATATATATATATATATATATATATATATATATATATATATATATATATATATATATATATATATATAAATATATATATATATATATATATATATATATATATATATATATATATATATATATATATATATATATATATATATATATATATTTATATATATATCTTTGTGAGTGGTGATACTCTAACAAGGTGGAAGTGTTTGTGCATTTCCATTTACCCTGGATAGGTACGATGGGTCGTTTGCGACCCCGAGCGTAAAAAAAAAAACAGGTTTTTCTCACGTGACTCACCCCCGTGACTGAATTTGTGGGTGATCGACCTGCAGGAGGTGTCTCCCCTACACGCTCTAGTAGTGTCCAGATGTGCATTGCTGTAGCTGTACTCCTTCCCCGATTTCTGAGACGCGTCGGGGTCGAGCGCGACCGAGTTTACCCTTCTAAGGTAGTTTGCATAATTATCAAAGTTATTACGTATTATGAAATTGTCGTAGAATGGTGTAACTTGTATAGGTTATCAGTTGTGGAAAGTCTTGGTGGATTGTTTGGCTACCATTTGCATGATTTTTTTTTTTTTGTTAAAATGTCGTTCATCACCACGAGGACCATTTTACCGCGAGTGCCCCTTTTTCATTTTTTTTCATTTTTTTGCCAAGTCATTTTTCCGTAAGATATTGCCAAATAGGGTCGTAAAACTTTTGCTTGTTTAGTGTTGGAAAGTGTGTCTAGATGATCTGGCTACCCATGCATGACTTTGTTTTTGTCAGATAAGACGTAGTTATTGGTATATTGGGTATTTAACTGCGGTTGCCAATTTCTGTTTTTTTTCAATATTTGTAAAAATTTACTACGTAGTAAGGAATTGCCGTATATTATTGATTTTTTTTTTCATGTTTATGTGTTAGAAAGTGTGCCTTGATGGTTGGGCTAACACGTGCATGTCTTTTTTTTTTATCTGAGATGCCGTATATTAGAATGTCGGGCATTTTACCGCGAGTGACATTTTTCATTTTTTTTCATTTTTTTTCATTTTTTTGCCAAGTCATTTTTCCGTAAGATATTGCGAAATAGTGTCGTAAAACTTTTGCTTGTTTAGTGTTGGAAAGTGTGTCTAGATGATCTGGCTACCCATGCGTGATTTTGTTTTTGTCAGATACGACGTAGTTATTGGTATATTGGGTATTTAACTGCGGTTGCCAATTTCTTTTTTTTTTCAATATTTGTAAAAATTTACTACGTAGTAAGGAATTGCCGTATATTATTGATTTTTTTTTTATGTTTATGTGTTAGAAAGTGTGCCTTGATGGTTGGGCTAACACGTGCATGTCTTTTTTTTTTATCTGAGATGCCGTATATTAGAATGTTGGGCATTTTTCCGCGAGTGCCCCTTTTTATTTGTTTTGCATTTTTTTGCTTAGTCATGTTACCGTAAGGAATTGGCAAGTAGTGTCGCAAAACTTATATTTTTATAGTGTTGGAAAGTGTTTCTAGATGATCTGGCTACCCATGCCTATTTTTTTTTAGCCAGATATGGCGTATATATAAGTATGTGTTCGATTTTCCTGTGATTGCCATTTTTTCGTTTTTTCCCATTTCTTTCAAAATTACTACGTACTAAGGAACTATCACAGAGTAATATTTCATTTATATGTTTATTTGTCGGAAAATGTGCCTTGATGGTTTGCCTAGCACGTGGCTGAAATTTTTTTTTTCTGAAATGCCGTATATTAGAATGGCCATTTTTCTACGAGTGCCCCTTTTTATTTGTTTTGCATTTTTTTGCTTAGTCATGTTACCGTAAGGAATTGGCAAGTAGTGTCGCAAAACTGTTCTTAGATTCGTATCTGCTGAAGATTTTTTGGTACAATTAAAAAGTCTCACCTTAGTAACTAACATAGAGAATGGA
>NC_090754.1:13461922-13501922 GCF_036898095.1 Palaemon carinicauda
GACTATTATTTACAGAAGTACGACCACAGTCTTGAACCCTTGATCTTTTAATTGAAAAGCGAGGGCAGAAATGAAAGCCAATAATCTGTAACGATAATGCTTTCTTAACATGGTGAATATTCACTTACATGCAATATAAAATATTGATTAATTTGGAAACATAGGATAGCATAATGCAGTTTTCAGGTTACTGAGATTGAAGGCTTCACTTGTGCAAAATACATCAGCAAGAAAAGATTTTTTGTTCAAGATATTTTATTTGAAGCTGCAATGATATATCCGTATCTATGCCCTTCGACATTTCAAGCATGATTGCTGATACCTCTTCATAAATTTTATTTAATGTCAGGGTGGTCATATAAAATGATAAGTTCTGGAAGCAAACAACAATTAATCTCTCCCTTCTACCAGAAGATATTAAAAGTCCAAATAACGTAAGCTATTCAATATAACCTTTGAAAGTCAATAAGAACACTTCACATTCCCTCAACAAAAGTACACCGTTCGACTCCAAACGCAATTCCTTTTTATTTCAATTTCATATCCATTAATCGAATCCATCTTTTCGGAGCATGAGGGTTCCAGGCGCACGTCGTTTGAAGGGACGAAATATTGGAACCACTGATTGTCTTTTGCATCCGACGTTTCCATCAATGATTATTTTCGCCGTTTGGTTGTTAATCAATTTTGTGCGTCCCATTCTTATCACTTGTTTGTCTTTCAATATTTCCTTCAGATGGACTCAATCAATCATTGATTTACTTTTTTCTTGTTATTTTCTTTGTCTTTTCATGATTTTGCATTTTGTTTCTGTCAAGTTTGCTGGAATATATTTGCAATCAAGACAAGTAAGCTATACACAATTTTCCACACTTTCTAGCAATTTCACTAAAATCGCATAGCCCGACATAACTACTGTAAACTCCAGATATATGATATTTGTTAGAAATAATCTCTTGAGGTGAGGATTGTGAATTATGTCGTAAGAGCTTAGAATATTTCCAGTTATACGAGTAGTAATTGTAGTATTTATATTTACTGTTGTTATGATAAGTTATTGGTAGGTAATTGCACAGTCATATACGTATACATACAGTATATCTAAACTTCTAAATTGTGGCCCATGGTCATACATTCAACAAAAAGTATGAAAACAGAGAAATTACCAAAATGCTAGGAAGTGATCCAATTAAGATAGCTGCACTAGTTCAAGGTAAGACTTTTACGAGCCCTGAATATAAACCTGCTAGGCTGATGTATAAAGGACTTTTACGAGCCCAAATTAAATCAAGCAATTTTAATGGATGATATCGGGTGTATTGTGAAAGAATCAAAGTAGTAGGAAGTAGTGCATATTTCTGCAACTAGCAGTAGACTCAAAATTGGGATTTGTGTTTTAGAAGGTCATGAAGTGCTGACCATGAGGAATGGCAGATGTACAATCGTGTTGGTGACGAAGGACTTGGTGCCTGTTGAGAAGTTCACTAGAAATATTGGCCATATTTTTCCCAAAAATAAAACAATAGCTGCATGACTAGATGCTCCATTGTTTGACCGTATCATTAGAAATGTTCCCGCTTCTTTTCATGGTTTAAAAAAAAAAACCTAAAAGTGTGCTGTAGAAACTCGAAGTCAAGCCCAGCATAAAATGACGTTGCTAAAACTCGAATTAGGTGAACACAACCAGATGAGTCATTATAAAGAAATCAGTGATATTCAGCAGGAAAATTAATCCTTAAACAATATAAGGAAATATGATGATGAAGGAAGAGTGTTTACCCATAAGAAGTTCAAAGAAATGTCCCATTTCCTTGTAATGTCTACAAATCTCTTTAGGAGATCACTAGTAGGAGATAGCCAGAACGATCATTGGATTTAGCCCATGCAGGTATGAGGACATCTTGGTATAGGTAAAACAAGAGAAAGAATCTTGAGTGAGTTTCATTGGCCTAGTATATAAAAAAATATAACCAGGTATTATAAGGCCTGTGACATATGTCAACGAACTGTGGATAAGGAAAATGTTACTCGAGCGACGTTAGGAAAGATGCCACTAATAGAGGAGCTATTTATTAGTGTAGCAGTGGATTTTGATGGCCCAAGTGAACCTCGTTCGGCTAACGGGTCGAGATTAATCATAATAGTCGTGGATTATCCCACTAGGTACCTAAAGCAAATGCTTTGCCTGCAAGTGAAACTGCCAGTGTTGTTGAAGCTTTCTCAGAAATTTTAGTGGGACTTTAATTCCAGGAAAGGTAGTTTCTGACCGTGGAGTCAAGTTTACCATTCTGTGAGGACGATTAAGACTTCCTTATCATTCCATGTATAATGGGCTGGTAGAGCTATTTACTGGAACAATAAAGATGTTAAAGAATATGTGTGCAAAACAGCCCCAGGAATGGCATGGGTACTTATCACCTTTGCTGTATGTATACAGAGAAGTATCGCAAAGGAATACTAATTTTTTTTTGTCATTTGGACTCGTGTTTGGTCATACTGAGAGAGACCATTAACATTATTAAGTGATCTGCGGGAAGAGGCTGTGGTGGAAGGTGAAACAAAAACTTCCTTTTTTCTTGAAAAACTGCAAAACACTCTTGCAATGACAATCGAAAGAGTTAAAGAAAGCACTAGACAATATACAGTTACAGTATGGGAGGATAGGATAGGTTGGGGGAGGAGGGGGAATTGAGATTTTGGAAGGATCGGAGGGTAAAGTGTTAGAATTAAGTACAGTGGGAGGTGCAAAGATTGGGGCATACCCAATAGCTCTTGCTTGCTTTTTTCTTTTTGTGTGTGTGTGTGTGTGCCAACATCATTCCTTTGGGATTTCCAGGGAGTGATTTCTCTTGCCCACCTCCTAGAGACTTGTGTTTTCATGATTATTTTTTTTCTGGGGCTAGTTTATTTATTTGTGTTTATTCACTTTTTTTTTATCTTGCTATTCTGGATTTGGTTCGTCCTGAGCAATGAGTGGAGCTATTCTTTCCTCACTTGTATTTGCAAGTTCTGGGTAGATGATTTTTAATCTTTCCCAGGCTTGTGTGGCCCTTCTGTGGTACATGACGTTAACTGGTTCAAGATTGTAGATGTTATGGAGTGTTTAGCGGTTTTCATTGATGTTATTATTATTATTATTATTATTATTATTATTATTATTATTATTATTATTATTATTATTATTATTGCCAATAAGTGTTTCTTATGTTTCCATTTAGGAATTTGATCGAGCCATTGTGCATGCTGGTGCTATTGGATATTCGAATAGAGGTCTTATCAGGTTTTTGAGAAGATTTATTCTTATTCTTTTATCTAATAGTTTGAAACATTTTAATGCTCCTTTTCTGTGTTCCGCGAGTTGGAGTTTTCGTTGAATATGACCGCTTATGCCAGTTCTTTTAATAGAGAGACCAAGGATTTTAACCTCGTTGTCAAATGGAATATTTAATTTGTTTACTATTATTGGTGCTGGTTTACTTTTTGATAGTGATAAGAGCTGGAATTTTTTTTTTATTATTGAAACTTAAATTACATCTTTTTTACAATCACAATGTTTACAGTATGATTATATTCAATAGCATATTTCTATAAACATAACTCATCTAATTTAACAATTTACAAACTTACACATCTTGATTTTGATTTTTAGTTACTTAAAAACAACAATTTATATACTTTTTTGTGAACATTTTATTCATTCTTTCTTTAAAGATATTTTTCCAAAGCCACCGATCATAATGAAATTTACACTTAAGAAAGGTATCTGTTTCCTTTTTCGTATATGATTTCTTCTTACTGACCAAAACAGTATATAAATAACCAACAATCAATACATTGGCGCTATTATAATCCTTTTTCGTCCTATATCTGTAACTGAACATTAATGTATTTAAAATATTGTCCCTGTTTATATCACAAGTATGAAATAATACACCTTTGACATACATCAATATTGTTTGTATTTGCCTGCAAAAATATAAATATATGCAAACTGTATTCAACATCCTCGCAATGATCTGTTTCTGATATTAACCATTTTCAGACGATTATTGGTCGCCAAATTTCCATGAGCATATTTAAAGGCAAACTCTCTCTCCATGATGCCAATGAAAGGTTTGTTTATGCTGTCCCATACCATTTTCCAGTCCAAAAGTGGGTAACTCCCTTCAGTTTTTGGGACACTCTCTAGCCTTATAAAATTATAACAGTCTTTAGAATTTAAGCTGGGAAATTTTGCAGGGAGATAGAATTTTCTGATTACATTAATTGCAACTGAATAGAATGATGTTAACACAAATGAAACCTCATTTATTTCCTTCAAGTCCAACAAAAAACTAATTCTCCTCTTGCAATAGAAATTACTTGAGGCAATATCCTCTTTAATATCATTTATAGCTGTCGAACTGAGAATCGCTAAGGACTTAAAATAAACATTTGTAATTCCCAGTCCACCTTTTGCTTTCGTCAAACAGAGTATCTCTACCTACAGGATGGTAAGTTTTCAAAGGAGGCAACGTGTGTGATATACTGTATACCAAACTTTGGACAAAACTAGTGAATTAACAGTAATAGCTCTTTTGGAAATAGATAATTTTCTTTGACTTAGCATATATATTGATATTCTATTATTTTGAGTAAGGCGAGACCAATTTTCTTCACATGAAACCTCAAAATCACTATAATAAATTATACCAAGAATTTTGATACGTTCAACAGTTTTCAACCAGCTGATAGGACAATTTTTCTGTTTTCCCATTTCCCAAACCCAATTATACTAGTTCTGTCTTTGTTTAGCTGTGCACCTGTCGCAAGTTCAAACCATTGTACTCCTTTTTAGCATTCCCTAACTGACTCATCAGTTGAAAAGATCAGGGATGAGTCATCTGCATAACCTTGCAGGCATATATTTACACTGTTTGGAAGGCTAGGCCCTATTATCTTGTTATTATTCTTTATTGCTCTATACAAAGGTTCTTGAAATATACAATATAACAGCATTGGCATAGGGCAACCTTGTCTTACTGACCTTTTAATACAAAAAGGTGAACTCATAAACCCATTTATCAAGATACTACTAACACAATCTTTGTACAATATTCTTACTAGAGCCACAAATTCATCTGGTAAACCAAATTTCTTCATTACTTTAAAAACAAAATTCATATTAACTCTATCAAAATCATTAGACCAGTCTAAGCTTAAATTTGCTAAGTCTTCACTCTTTTGTTTTGTATAAAGAATTACATCTCCAATCATATTATTATAATTCACAATCGACCTTTCCTTCACTGCACAATATTGTTCTGGGAAGATAAACTTCCCAACAACACATCTCAATCTGTTGGCTAAAACCTTAGCAAAGATTTTATAGTCAACATTCAGTAGGGATATAGGTCTCCAGTTCTCCACCAACGAGAAATCTCCTATTTTAGCTAATAATTTTATTACACCCAAATTTTTACCATCTGACATATATTTCAGTCACAATGGATTTGAACACTTCCATAACGTCAGACTTTATCATAGACCAAAACTTTTTGTAGAATTCTATAGGAAGTCCTTCATACCATGGTGATCTTCCTTCACACATACTCTTAATAACATCAAAAACCTCAATTTCCTCTAATTCTCTACTTAACAAACTTACGTCTTCTTGATTCTGGACAGAATGGCATAGGTTAAGAAAATAGTCCTGACTTTTTACCTGACCAGTTACCTTACTAAACAGAAATTTCTTCTGTGCTTTCTATAATGGAACCATCTACTTGTTTTATGTTAGTAATGCGTGCATAATTTTTCTTTTTCTCAGCACCAAGTAGATGTGCAGATATTTTTTCACCTATTGTACGATCATTTAGTTTGGCTCTTATTTTTATCCCTTCAAATATTTCATTCTGTATGTCACAAATCTTATCCTTGAGAATCTTACTATTTTCATAATTTGCAGTAGATTTACAGTTAAAATCATAAAGTTGACGCAATCTTGTTTGTAATAAGTTCAGCAGTTTATACTTTTCTTGTGAAATAGTTTTACATAATTCGACAAAATTTTTTACATTGTGATTTTGCTCAGTCCCGCCATGAAAGTATGTTATCAAATGTATCATTGTTCTGCTTTATAAACTGCCATACGTGCAAAAATTTCTTCAATTTCATCAGAATCTAAAACTCTAACATTTAACTTCTAATATCTTGTGCCAATTTTTTGTGTGCTTATGTTTAATTTCAAAACAACCATACTATGATCTGAAAAACTTATTGGAATGGTGTCTGCAGATGTTATGTTACCAAATAACTTTACAGTATAAATCCTGTCTCTTCTGGATCCACAGTTTTCGCGTATATAAGTGTATTCTAATATCCTGTTTGTGTATTTGTATTTATCTTTCAAAGCAAGATTTTTCACTAGAGTACTCATAGACTTAGACAGCAAGGCTTTATTATTATTACTACAATCTCTTATGCATGTTATACAGTTGAAATCACCTCCAAAAATAAGATAATCGATATTATGTCGCAGGTAATACAATATTTCATTCCTGAAAAAGTCTTCCCTTTCAGCAAATTTACTTGCACCAGATGGAGCATACACATTTATGATAGGTATAATGCAGTTATTGTAACATACTCTTACACCAACAATTCTATCATTAGTATCCATCTCCTTGGTTAGAAGTTCAACATTTATTTTATTATTTATACATATCATTGTAGGTTTTTTTAAATTGATTGATGTATTGAACACTATAAACATAAAATTAGAGAGATAACTCAGGCCTGAAATTTTACGTGTTGGTAACTTCCTTAACCTTAATTGGTGGGGCAAGAATACAACTTAAAAAGTAGGTTCTCAATGTCTATTAGAGTAAATATACAAGATACGTGGGATACAAGAGAAGATAACTTATCAGCTAAGGGTCCGTAGACAGACAGACTACATCATGGGAACACAACATATAAGTGTTGCCACTGCTGACTTAATGTTGCCATATCATATTAATGACATTACAGGATTTAATCTACTGATATGCAACATCTGAAATAATAGTTGAAAGTACATAATACGATTAATAATACGTACAATAATAATAATCATGATAATGCAGTAAATGGTACATACAATAATAATAATCATGATAATACTTGTACATTTGAAATATGTCTTTCCATGTATCTATACCTCCCTCCCCCTACCCTTGTAGTGCATTCTCGAGTGGACTCCTTTTCTATGAGTCTTTGGGAACGACGTGGATTCATAGGAGGAATAGTGACTTAGGACTCTCTTTCTAGGTTCTGGCAAGGGGCCATAGGGACAGGGAGAGAGGGGTCACCAATAGTGGGTGTCACTGGACGAAGAAAACAGTAATTATGCCACCACACACGACTATTAGGGAGACGAATTTGATAGTGACTTGACTTTACATGGCCCATGACGATGCCAACTTTGTCCCAACGATGAGAGGTTGGGTCTTGAATCCAAACTTGCTGTCCGACGCTCATTTTAGGCAGGGAGTGGGCATGCTGGTCATACTGGGTCTTTACCTGCTCGTAGCGGGCGGCAGCACGGTGGTCACAGTCTTTTGGATGGGCATAAATACATGACCTGAGAGGACGGCCATACAGGATCTGGGCAGGGGAAAGTCCTGTAAAGTTAGGAATATTCCTGAGTTCCAGCAGGCCACAGTCAAAATCTTCATTATCGATGTTGCCAGACGGGGCTGTTTTCAGTATGAGGTGCTTAATTGACAGCAGTTTCGGCATGACCATTCGATTGTGGGTAGTGGGGTGAGGTTACCATGTGTCAAACTCCCCATCTCTTCATAAAATCCTTGAACTCTGCACTGGTGAATTGTGGCCATCTATCTGTCCTAAAGCGAAGAGGAACACCAATTTCACAGAATTAGCGTCAGAAGGTCCTGATGGTATTAAAAGCAGTAGTATCGCCTTTGCAGCGGGCTACAACAGGCCATCCTGATAAGCGATCGACGACGACTAGGAAAGACTTCCCTGCAACAACAAAGAAGTCAGCTGAAACAGACTCAAAGGGTCTTGTTGGATTGTCGTCATTCAGTAGAGTTTCCTGCTGCTGAGATGGCTGCAATGTTTGACATGCCTCACAAGCTCCGACTGTATTGGTGATGTCAGAGTCAATGCCAGGCCAGAAAACTGACTGCCTTGCTCTGAGCTTGGTTTCTTCCACAAGTGGGACAAGGTGCGGTGATGTAGGGGGGCAGGAACAACAGCTCTTGCTCTATACAGGATGAGGTCACCATCCGCATAGAGATTTGCACGTAGTTTCTAATATGGGAGTAAGGAATTGTGCAGGTCATATCTGTTGCAAGGTAATTCTGATGTGACACAATTGAGTAGACATGTATACGAAGGATCTGCTCTCGCTGCGTTGCGAAGATCCTGAAGTATTCTGTCAGCATCCTGAGCTGAAGACTTCTGAAAGAGTAATGGTGTTCATGGCTATGAAAGTCCGAAGATGAGCAGCAGAAGAAGCATCCTCCTGTGTAGGGTGGCTGACTGGGGATCGAGACAATGCGTCTGGAACTCAGAGTAACTTCCCAGCATGCCACATAGCTGTAAAGTTGTAGGGCGAGATCTTCTCCTTGAGGCACTGGAGACGGGAGTTCTCGATGGCATCCAGTGTATAACTGTTCAGAATAAGAATGAGGGGCTGGTGATCCGTCATGAGAGTAAAGTGCTGTAGGCCAGCTAAGTATAGCTTACACTTTGACATTGCCCAGACAACGGCTAGCATCTCGAGGTCCATGGTAGCATAACGTGTCTCTGCATCAGTGAGAAAACTTGAATCACACTGAAATAGACGCAGGTGTCCATTACCATGGTCCTGTAGGAGAGCATATCCAATGCCGTTGAGGCGTGAAGCGTCCATCCGAAGAACGACGGGTAGGTCTGCGTCAAAGAGGACGAGAACTGGTGGACTGGTGAGGACTAACTTGATGCGTTGGAAGGCTTCATCATGGTCAGAAGTCCTGACACATATTTTCTTGGGACTCATCAGGGGGCGTAGAGGTTGGGCTGCAAGGAAGATATCAGGCGTAAACTCTGCTAACTGGTTGACCAATCACATAAACGATCTGAGGTCCGTCAGGTTAGCGGGGGTTGGAAAATCCTTGATCGCACCGACTTTCTTGTGGTCAGCTGAGATGCCGTCTCCTGAGAGCGTGTACCCGCAGACGTTCACAGAAGGGGCAGCAACCAAAAGTTTGTCCTTTTTTATTGTGATCCCTAACTTGCGGCACCTGGTGAGCACTTCGTGGATACGAAGGGGGTGGGTAATGTAGTCTTCGTCATAGAAAAGGAGGTCGTCTATCACCTTAAGACAGTTTTGGACACCTTGGGGGCCATATCACGTCGCAGGCAAAAGGCATCTCCAGTAGCTGTGAAGCCCATCGGTCCTCTGCAATGTATGAACTGACCATATGGCGTAATAAAGGTGGTTAAATGACGATCTTCTTCAGCCAGTTCCATCGGCCAGTACCCATACAGAGCATCAGCCATAGTGAAGAAATGAGACTTCTGGTCCACACTACGAATAGCAGTGTAGGGTGTGGGTGAAGGGTGGGCTGGACAAGAAACTTGGCTGTTCAGCTTGGTTAGATAGACGGTGATACGTACACCTGTTCCATTCTTGGTGACGATGACGAGAGGGAGGCACCAAACTAAAGGGTCATCACCAGCTGGTTTGATTATTCCTTGGGCCACCATGGAATCAAGCTCTCCTTTGACTTGGTCCTTAAAAGCAAATGGAATCTCTCTTGGGGAGTGGATGATGAAAGGCACTGCACCATCTTTTAGGTGGATTCTCATGGGACGACCAGCCATATGCTTGAGAGGAACTGTCTTCAAATCCTCTTTCGAGACCAACATATCTTTACACTCCTGATGAAAGTATTCCTTGGCTGCTGAAGGTGATGTAGTTGCTGAGATGGGCAGCTCCTTGCCATCTATTGACACGTTTGACTTCTAAAATTAGTTTGGGGAAGTCTGGACAGTTCTTGGCAATGACCATAGGATAAAAATGAATCGTCCACATTTTCATGAACCTGAATCCTAGCAAGACATGATCGCTTTCCTAAGGTAAGGGTAGCTTGTAATATACCCAGAGCAGGTGACATCGGAGATCCATCCACTGTGAACGTCACATCCAGCGGAGGTGGCTGCAAGCAGCTCCTGGAGATACCCATGATGTCCAGGTGTTGCTGTCCGATAACGGTGACGTCGGCACCTGTGTCAGGTAACATCTTGATACGAGTGTTAATATCGCCAAATGACAAGAGGACACAGATAGGTTTGGGCGTCTTGAAGATGGTGGAAGGCGATCCTAAGCAACGACAGCTGGTCCATGAATCTTGATGTTTGTTGGAGACTGCAAAAGCACCACTGTTGCTTGAAGATCTGTCACGATGACCATTTTTCTTGTTATCCTTGCAGCATTCATCAAAGTGTCCAATACGGTGACAATGACGGCACTGTAGTTTGCTGGCAGGACACTTCAACGTCCTGCACCAATGGCCAACATGGTCAGAGTTTTTGCACGTACTGTTGGCGGAAGGGTATTTATCAGGTTCATGCTGACGGGCACAATACTGGCATAAAATGGCTGGCTTAGAGGACTTCGGTGAAGGTGGAGGCTTCCCGCTTGATTTCTTGCTTCTCCTGTAGGCTGAAATGGCACACAACTGGCTGGTTGGGCCACGTATGGCAGAAGTTGCAGTTTTAGCTGACTCATATGATCGACAGGTTGTGACGAAATCTTGTAGAGGATAGTTGGCGTCCAAGGCAAACAACTTCTGAACCAACTCTGCATCTCGAATACCCATCAAGATAATCATTTTCAGTTGGGTCTCTTCACATGCAGCGGCATTACCTGGGCACAAATCAAATTCTTCTGTGATGCGTCGAAGTCTCACATAGAAATCAGCAAAAGATTCTCCTTTCCTTTGCTTACAGCTAACAACTTTCTTCGGCGAAGGACTTCATTCCTCAATTCCTTTATATGCAACTGTGGAGCAGCACCAGGACTTCGTCTGCAGACTTATCAGTAGAGGGAAAAATCTGTAGTGTGTGTTATAAAACACGCTGTGTTCCAAGGGTTAATCACATCCTCATCTGGATCATTTGTTTTTCACGTGGAAGCTTAGAAAGATCCACCATAACGGCATAGTCATCCCACTGGCGTCTCCATTCCTTGAACATTTGGAATGTTGCATCTGCCTTTAGTGAGGGTGGCATTTGGGCTGTTTCCTTCTGTGGAGGTGGAAGAGCAGGTTAGATGGAGCCATGTACGTGTTGGTAATACCTTAACTTTAATTGATGGGGCAAGGATACAACTTAAAAAGTAGGTTCTCAATGTCTATTAGAGTAAATACACTTGATACTTGGGATACAAGAGAATATAACTTATCAGCTAAAGGGACGAAGACAGACAGACTGCATCATAGGAACACAACAGATAAGTGGTGCCAATGCTGACTCAATGTTGCCATATCATATTAATAACATTACAGGATTTAATCTACTGATATGCAACATCTGAAAGAGTGGTTGGAAGTACATAATACGGTTAATATCACGTACAATAATAATAATCATGATAATGCAGTAAATGATAAATACAATAATAATAATCATGATAATACTGGTACATGTCTTGTCATGTACCCACAGAAATATCTTTAAAGTTATGTTCTTGAATCAACAGAATCTCAATTTTATAGTACATAATAAGGGACACAATTTTCATTTGTTTAATTACCTCATTTAAGCCATTAATATTCAAAGTGGCAACAGAAAGAGCCATTACAAAAACGAACACAGAAACAATTACTTTTTTTTTTCTTTGATAACCTATCATTCCCATTAATTTTTTCCTTCTTTTTTCTTTATTGGATTTTCCTCTAAATAATTTCAATTTACCTACAGTATCTAAATCTATATTCCACTGGCCTTTTGGCATCACGTCTGAACCTTTATCATCATTTTTCAAATCGTCTTCAATATCATTGACTTTATTTACCTCTACATCCATGTCACATTCTTCAGTAGCACCATCCACTGATTCATCATCTCTATGCACTGAAACTGCTATATTGATTTCCTTAAGATTTCCTGGTTCTTCATTTACATCATCATCCTCAATGGGAAAGGGACTTCCAATAGTATAAGGAATACAAGGTTCATCTTGTGAGGGTTGACCCTCATCCTCAGTTATTTCCGTAACTTGAGAAGCTCCTTCAGGTGCACTTATTGTTAAAAAAATGTCACTGTCACTTTCAGTCAAATTATCACGTGATCGATCATCTATTTCGACTGTGTCTTGATGAACAGCAACATCATCAACATTCTTGGGTAAGGGAATGGTCACTAGTTGTTCTCCTACTGCTTTGCATAAGTTGTCTATCTGGTCCTCTCGAATGTTGCTGGATTCTTCTTTATCATTTTCAGTACTCTTTCCATTACATGGTCGTTCCACATTTCCTTCATTGCCTGTTGCCAGTTGAACATCAGGAGCACCATCTTCTTCCGGTATCCAGCCCTTATCAAAATCCTTGCCGGGCATTGCTGGGAAATCATTCAAATTGAAAATATTTAACTTAGGCTCACTATCCCTATTACAATTAACTGCCATATGAGAGTCTCTTCCACGCTTGTAACACGTCTTTTTCTGGCCATTATATAAAAACACAACATTATAACCACAAATACTGATGGAGGATAGGATATTTTTCTTTATTTCCATTTTCACAGTGCGTGTTCCATTTTCCAGACCACTCGCTCTCCCATGAGAAAAAGTAGTATGTCCGAGATGAAGAACTTTCCCATACTGTTCGAGGACACTAATTAAAAGGGAGTCTTCTATACCAAAATGTGCATAATATATTGATACTTAAGTATATACACTGCTCAAATTTACTACTAGGGCCTTTTCGCCAATACCGAAATGAATCACGTTTTTTTCGTACTCTCGTAAAAAGACATAAAAAACCTTCCCCTCAAAAAATTTTACAGCCACTCTGTTATTTAGTATGTTCTTAAACCCTCGTATGTTTATTCACTTATTTTTAACTTATTTTATATGAAAGCACATGCCGACTCATAATTAGAGGGACACGAAAATCTTAAACCAACTGTAGTCTTTGGTTCAAGTCTCGCAGACATTGGAAAGAGTTTTGCCATCGTAGTCTGGTAGAAAACTCTCCGTTTTCTATGATGATTTCATATCGCCTGAGGCGACATGATACCCCTGGTTTGGCGATTCCTTGGAGGTGTATGGAGGCAAACTACGTCTAATAATAGAAACTATGACACAAACAAGTTTATTTGAACACTAATTAGTTCACTGACATCTTACTCACAAGTTGAAGTCCAAATTCATAATAAAAACCTCGGAAAATCGTCTCAAAATCACAAAATGAGCAGAGCGTTCCAAATAGCATTTGTAAACAACCAAGGCTTTTTCTTCCTCCTCTATAAGAGCTGGAATTTGTTGGTGTGTTTTTATTTTCCACATATTTTCGTAATAATGTATTCTTTTGATCTCTGTTTCGGTTTTCATTTTCATAAATCTTTTGGAATTTGAAGGATGCATCATTACTTGTGTGATGTCATCTGCATAGGCATAGTATGTGGCATATTCGGGGATGGTTGGCTTATTTTCACTGTAGATGATGAAAAGAGTTGGGGATTGTATGCCCACCTATAGCACCGACTTTTTATATCTATTCTTTCACCCAGTTTCCCATCTCTGTTGCGTATTCTGACTTCAGTCTTTAATGTAGCTTGAGAGGAATTTTTCCATTATTAATGGTAGTTCCAATTGGAGTATTTCATATTCGAGGCCATCATGCCATACTTTATCAAATGCCTTGGAGATATCTCAGCAGATGATATTACATTGGTTTTCCATATTTAGTTGGCTAAGGGCTATTGTGTCGTAAATTACCATGAAGACAGTTTCAGTGCTTCTCCCTCTCCTGAAACCGTGTTGGTCTTTGTACAATTTATTGTTACTTTCTAGCAATCTCCTTGGTCTTGTGTTTATGATTGTTCAAAAACTTTTCTCGGCACTTCCACTAGTGTGATTGCTGGCGGTTTTGGGTCTTTCCCTGGTTTAGGCGGGAAATATGAGAATTCCTTCTTTGTTTGGTTTTTGGTAATATCCCATTGAGAGTGTTAGGCTTAATTTTTGAATTCTTCTCTATGTCACCCTTGGTAGCTTTGATAGCATTAACTAATTTATGCCACTGCTACCTGGTGCTTTGTAACTGAATGATTTCCTTGTTTTCTTTATATCATTTGTTTTAATCTCGGCTATTATATAGTTGTTCTCATCCAGTCCTTGCAGATCTGAATTTTGATAGGGGTTTATTCGTTCCCCATTTTCTTTTGGGAAGTTGAGGACTTCGGTTTTTGTGTCCCTATCGAAATTTGCATTTTCTTGGTCTCTAATTTCGAATGTGTTCGCCCAGGTTTCGGTTAGTAATTCAATTTGGTCTTCCGTGTCTTGTACTTTCTCAACATTACTGTTGATTAAGTATGTTATTTCTATTTTTTGTTTCCCCAGTGATCTTTGTAGTTTTTCCTAGAATTTCTTTAAGTCTTTGTATGTTTTCATAATATTACCATCGTATTGTTCCAGTTTTCTCTGTTTAATCTGTTGGATTCTTGAATCATTTCATTTTGATGTATCATATTAGGGTGTATGTTACCCTTATCCATCTATGTGTGTTTGTTTGTAGGTAACTTAATGGTTGAGTGAGTAGTCTCAAATAGTCACTATGTGAGGTGTGTTTATGGTATGATATTCTTTTTTATTGGAGAGACTTTTTCTGTTGTATATGAGATGTCCGACGTCTATTTGTTTATTGCTAAGTTTATAGTGTTTTCTGTTGTAGTTTCGTTGTTGTTTTGGACTACTTCATGCTCCTGTGTGGCTATTTTCCTTGTTATTGTATCATTAAAGAATTCAAAATTAGCCTTCCTAATATTGCACCTGTCTTTTATTTCTTTGACTATTGGTTTTGTTGAGAGTTTAGTATTATGATTGGAATATGATCAGATGCTGTAATTGGGCCTGATGATATGTTAGAGTTTAAGTGTGCTATATTGGTTTCAAGTATGATGTCAGGTCTGCTGGTGTATTGTTTATCCAGTTTATATGCCATTTTGTTGAACATTTGGCCTATATGTGTTGGAAGATTATTGCTTATGTGTTGAACTAACGCGCTTCCTGTTGTATTTGTGTCTGGAGGCCCTATAAAGGGGTGTCTTGCATTTGTATCTCCTATTACGTATGTAGGAATGTTGCTGTGTATAAAAGGAAAGCAAAATAGGAAGACGAAGGACTGGAAGTTGGAGGAATGTAATGAAGTACTACTATTATTGCCTTACAAATATAACAAGCTGGTGTTATAATAGAAGGGACTATTCAAAGTAACGATACAGTAGATGGAATTACCAAATTGATGTGAATGGTGAGATGAGTACAAGTGTAAGTCTGCTGAAGAACTATTTATCCTGAATCATGTGATGATATAGCTGACCCAATTAGCTGCTGGAGTAATTGATAAAGAGTCAAGAGTTGGAAGAAAACTGTACAATATGAAGAAATCATGTGTGCAGACTACTTTAATAAAAGTATGTAAAAAAATATATATTGTATATACATCGAGTTTTTCAAAAAAACAAAAAAATGAGACAAGGGCTCTAAGAGGGAAAAATAACCCATCCAGAAAAGGAAATAAGGAAGCAGATAGAAAAGTGTGCCTGAGTGTACCCTCAAGCAAGAGAACTTGAACCCAAGACAGTTGTAGACCATGGTACAGAGACTATGACACTACCAAAAACTAAAGAATAATGGTTTGATTTCATTGTGCCCTTCTCCTAGAAGAGCAGCTTATCATAGCTAAAGAGTCTCTTCTACCCTTACCTAGAGGAAAGTAACCACCGAACCCCTTGCAATTATTATTATTATCATAATGAATTATTGTTATATGAGTACACATTCTTATCTACATATATACCAAGTAAGTAAATGTAGAGGATCTTGAATGAATCTACTATGACACATGGAAAAAATCTAATAGTGTGTACTTTTATTAGTTTTGAAAAAACCTAAGCAATTAAGGGAATATAGAAGCATCCAGAACCCATAGAAAAGAGATTTTATGTTAATACGTATGATAACGGAAGTGAACTCATAAGAAAAAAGCCTCGATTCCGAAATTAAGTTATATTTTTGTAAGTATAGATTTCTCTGTGAAAATCTTTATGAACCCAGCAAAAGAGAGCCGTAATTCAGAAATTGAATTATATCTTTGTAGATATAGGATTCTTTGTGAGTCATTCTATTAAATAAAACGAAATAGTTTTAGTAAAATCCTTGCAAGTATTCTGGGACCAATGTTTTGTGATGTATCGTGTGACACTGAGCTGTATTGCATAGCCAAAGATGGGTATATAAAAGATATTAGGGGACAGAGGAGTACATATTTCTCTGAAAGTTAATCTAAAACAGTCCACTGTAAGGCAGGTGGAAGATAAGTTTCTTCTAGGCTCTGTTATCTCCGTTCTCTTTGACATCTATTATCTTTAAGGTAATATACCTCTGATTGTGATTTCTTTTTAAGAGAATGAAATGATGATATAATAGCCTCAGCCTATTTTAATTTACGTTTGAATTGGTTTAACAAAATAAAGTGTTGAAAACTGTATAACCAGTGTATAATCACTATGTAGTTACTAGGTTAAACTACTCAGTATTCTATGAGAGTGAGGGGTTGTAACTAAAAGGCAAGGTGAATGCAATTGATTTAATTTCAACACATAGCGACTTTATATACAACAGGTTCGGGACAAGAAGGTCACATAAACTAAAACAAAATAATTCCTTAAAAGACAGGCTTAACAGGTTCTGTTAATAGTGAGGTGTAGAGCAAGATATACAATAAAAAAATACTGTTACATTGTACTAGCTTGTGTGAAACATGTGTGGTACATGACTCCCCTCCCCTAAAATAGACACATGTGAAATGGGGTGCCTTTGGCTTGAGATACGTACTATAGGCAGCTTATCTAGCAGGAGATACGTGAGGTTTAGGCAATCAATGAAGACCCAGTCTTCTTTGTCCCAAATGTTGACTAAGAATGCCTCTGAATTACGACGGATCACGAGGAAAGGGCCCTGTAAGGAGGTGTTAGAGGTGGCTTGCTAGTATTATTGCACAAGAAAATACGTAGTGCAGAGAGCAATTCTGTCAATATGTGTTGCTTAGCGGGGCATGTATATCTGGCGGCATGGAGATAATTTCCCACAACTTGACGCAGGCACTGCAGATTGTCGGAGCAGGTTTCAGGCGGAAAAAAATTTGGCAGGGACAACCAATGGGTTGCCCTACACAATTTCAGCTGCTGAGACATCCAGGGTGTTTATAGAAGTGATCCTTAATCCAAGGAAGACCAAGGAGAGCTGGGTAAAGCAATTGGCGTCCTTGCAGCGGGACATCAAAGCTGCTCTAAGGGAGTGATGAAAACGTTCAACCATTCCAATGGCAGCAGGGTTGTAGGTGGTTTTCTGATGTATGGTGATTCCAGAGAGATTTTCTAATGATGTCCATTATTGATAGGTAAAAGTGTACATCTGTCAGAAGTAATATGCTAAGAGAGTAAAGCAGGTGTACATAAAGCGGGCGTTACAGTATCCATGTGAATGGATTAAGGCCAATGAGTGGAACGGTCGATGACAGTAAATAGGTAAGGATGTCCTTGTGATGTGGGTAGGGGACCTACTACGTATATATGAATATCGGCAAAACTACACTAAGGTTGAGGAAATATGCCCACTCCTGAATCTGTGTCTCGATGTATTTATTAAGTACAGGCATAGCTCCAATCCATAAAATCCTTATTAATGCCATCCTAAATGAACTTCGTCTTCAGTAGCTGTGCAGTAGATTGGCGCAAGGGATGTGAAAGGCTATGCATGAAATCTAACACCTCTCTGCACATGGGAGTAAGTATCCATGGTCTCGGCTTACCGGTACTGACCTCACAGAGGAGGGTGAAGTTGGAGTCACCGAGGGCGACTTCATCCCAGTGGAGGGATGCGCAGGATGTCCTACATTCTTGGTATTCTGGATCTTTTCTTTGGGCTTGTGTCAAAGCATTGCATTTCAAGCCCAGGTGAATAGCAGCTAATATGTGCCTTGATAGGGCGTCAGCAATGATATTTATGCCCCCAGGGACGTGTTTAAAGATGAATTGTATTCGGCTACTACAGAGAGATGTCGGTATTGACTGGCATACTAGGTGTCGGACTGTCAGGTGAAAGCATGCACCAGATGCCTGTAGTCAGTGTGCATCACAAATTTCATACCTTCTAAGAAGTGACAAAAGTGACGGACAACCAAATGCACCGCCAGAAATTCACGGTCAAAGGTAGAGTAGCCGGATTCTGCCTTGGACAGTTTTTTACTGAAGAAGTACAATGGGCTCGAGTACTGCACCTATAGTGACTTCGCTGGTATAAGTGGAGAGAATGAGAGTCGAATGAGACTCATTAAAAGTGAGAGCAGTAGCAGTTGATTGGACATTCTTTGCATTGCAAAAGGTCACTTCTTGATGGGGATCCTTTGATTAGTGCAAGTAGGAGGTCACGTTAGCGATGTTCATGAGGGGTAGTGATCCAGTTCTCTAAACATGTTCAAGCCCTTGTAATCCCCAAGGTGTCGACAAGTAAGAGTCTGCATTGACTAACCATCAGTGAACAACATCAACAAGGGAGAGAAAATGCGAGAGGAAATCTGAGCTGAGGATTGGCAATGTAACATCAGCAATGCAAAGCTTCTAATTATATTCTGCTCTTCCAAACATTAATGTGAGGTATTTTTAACCGTGGGTGGGTATCACAGATCCATTGGTAACTATCAGGTAGATGCTGACAGACATAGACAGTCTTCTTTATGTCCTGGAATGTGGCTTTGTCAGAAGAGAACGGTAAGCATCTGTGTCTATCAGAAATCAGACGCCCGTACCTACATCATGTAAAACAAAAAAAAATAGTGAGAGGAGAGGACACTGCCAAAAATGATGGCATACTTACACTTTTTTTTGGCACTTTTACACATTTCTTCACAGCACTAAATCTGGAGTGGTAGTAGCATAACTGCGGCCGACGGGCATCAGTAAGTGGCTGTAGAGGTTGTTGGTTGAGAAGAGAGTGAGTGGTGGGTGGGGGTTAGATTTGTCACCGCTCTAACACGTCACAGTGTAGGCGTTTTTGTCCTACCTCATTCATGTCAGCTTCGGTCAATGTTGAATAGTTGTTGTTTTCATGTGGAGTGGCAGCGTTAATGGAGGTCTTGAAGATGGTGAAGTGGCTGTCCATAAGGCCGTGGCCTTTGGTCATCAGGTCTTTCATGGGCATAATATCGACATCGGATATGACAGCATGTAGAGGTTTGGGTAACCGTTGTACACGAAGGGCACGAAGTAGATTCATCTCGCGAGAGGAGCGGTCTGCATCAGGTTGCAGGCAAGCGATACTGGTCCTTTCCCTAAGGCGAGCAAAGCCTCTTGGTCCCACATCAATTGTTAAGAGAGCTGAAAAAGTTTGGCTATTGAGGCATCTATGAATGGTGAGTAGTGCTCCATGAGGTTTGTCTTGAAGGCGTTGTATGCAGTAGGAGTTATATGCTTTGGTGCTTGAGCGAGTCATGTCCTTGGCGAAACCAGGCGAATGCTTCTATACTGGTGAGGGGCGTTAGTTTCATGGAAGTTACATTTATAGGAGAGTCAGGGTCGGAGGGCAGCATCATCAAACAGTAAGCTATGGTAGTGAGGGGGAAGGCGGGATGGAGCTGGTCATGCCGATAGTCAACAATGTGAGAGGGAGCCGTTATTTTGTAATTGAGAGGAGAGGTGAAAGCAAGTAACATTATTTCAACAGATAGCGAGTTTATATACAACAGGTTTAGGACAGGAACACCACAAAAAATCAAACAATAATTCCATAAAAGAGAGGCTCAAACAGGTTGCATTGGGAGTGAGGTGTAGAGCTAGATATACAGTACAACAAAAAAGAGAATGCCTTTACAGTGTACGAGCTGTATAAGCTTAACCTTTTACTTAACTTGTCGTTAGGAAGTGAAATGTTACTAAATAATTTGATAGAATCTAAGTGTATAATCTAGGGCCGTGGTCTGCATGTATTAGGACAAGACTTTCAATTTTCCTTAATAATAACCTGTACTTTTTTCTTTTTCTCGATTTAGCAAACATGAATGTGGATTGAGATGTAATTTGTGTTATTAAGTAATCGGTTAAACAGAACTACTTTGTTACCACTTTATACGGACTAAGTGATAATTTTCTAAGCATTGTGTATTTTATTTAAATTTATAATAACTATATTTTTGTATGCCCTCTGTATTATTCAATCTTTTAAAAATTTTAAAGCTGTTTAACGGCAAGTCGGGTCACTATTACTCCAAAAACAATATAAGTCGTGGACTTTAAAAGAACTTTGAGTTAGAACAATTCAAATAACTGATATCCATAGTTAATTTTCTGAAATTATGAAGAAAAAAACTTAGCAATATAGTGACTCGTCTGACTAAAATTCGACTGAAATCACACGGTCTTGCTCATAAAATAAATAACTTACTAGTAATACTAAAATATATACGAACTTTGCACGTCAGTTCTTCATCAAACTTCGAGAGGACGGAGGTTAGTATATCTAAGTAAATCTTGTAGATATCGGTCTTTTGACATAATAAGAGGGATTAGTCGGAGCTACGTTTATGTGGTATCTTGCTCAATTATACAAACAATCACACGGTCTATTGCCTTTATTGCTTTTAGAGGGTGGGGAGGCAATACTCAAGGGATAACGTCGTCATCTCTTGGTAATCGAAAAGGATATATGGAAATAAACTCAAAATTTATATGTTTTTTTGCTACAAGAGATAATGACAATGCAATTTTCATTATTAAAATTACAATTTCCTTTCTTTTTTTGGAGACATCCAACCGATGTAATTATCACTGAAATATGCAAATGTCATACAAACACACGCATACACACACGTATATATAGATATATATATATATATATATATATATATATATATATATATATATATATATATATATATATATATATATATGTATATATATATATATATGTATATATATACAGTATATATATACATATATAGGCCTATATATATATATATATATATATATATATATATATATATATATATATATATATATATATATATGTATGTGTATATATATATATATATATATATATATATATATATATATATATATATATATATATATATCTATGTATGTATGTATATATATATATATATATATATATATATATATATATATATATATATATGTATGTATGTGTGTATATATACATATATATGTATTTATATATATATATATATATATATATATATATATATATATATATATATATATTTATATACATATATATATCTATATATATTAATATATATATATATATATATATATATATATATATATATATATATATATATATATATATATATATATATATATATATATAACATGAATGTGACTCTAGAGAAAAGGTAATACATTATTTCCAATGTGACTCTGGAGAAAAGGTAGTACATTATTTCAAACCTGATTTATATGCTGAATCTACCCACAAAGAAGGCTTATTAACGGCATTTCGAACTCCCTCTATTTGCGTGTACTCTCGCTCTTCCCGATGAGTTGAATCATTCCTTTCCATTTTGTTTCTATGCCTTCCTTATCAACCATCTTCAATTAGCTGCCTTTTTTCTCTTTGAAGGGATAATTCAATTTTCTACAAAGCATTTTTTCTTCTTGAGATAGTTCCTAGACATAAGACTTTTTCTACCTTATTTACGATCCGCTCTAGTCAAACAATCACCTTGCACATGAATTCTTACCAAGGTCTAACCTTATCTTCTGACTGTGAGAGACAAGACTTTGCATAATCGTTACTGAAATTGTGTTAATGTAAATCTATCTTTCCGTCATTTTTAACCTATCTATATGTGTCTGTCCGTAAAAGTTTTTTGTATGTAACGATCTGCATTTTAGGGAAAAAGTTAATAAAAATATACTTTCATTTAAATTTAGGAAGGTTCTTTATTTAAATGAAAATCATATAAAAACAGCAATTACGCCAAGTATATAAATCAGCGGTTTAGAGAATTAGACATACCTTTCAAGACAAAGAGGGAGAATGAAATGAAGAATCCCCTTCATTGCCCATTGAATCTCCTCGCCGTGAGCAATTATCACTAATTCAACTCAATTACTTATGATAATTTAAAAGAATATGATTGTGTGGATTATATAAATAGTATAACCCAGGTTAACTCAAGTAATTTCCTTTTACCAAAAAAATGGATGTGTAATGAAAACAAGATGTACAATATTATTTCAGTTTGTTAAAAAAAAAAAAAAAATTGACTATTACATGGCGGCTTGGATCATCTTGATTTTGTTTACTAAGCATGTTTTTCAGTGAAGCATCTAACCCTTCTTTTACATCAAGATCCCGTAAATCTTTCACGTCAAAGGTGGTTTATTGCCTATGGAAAACTGGGAAATATATTTTCAACATAAATTATGGTTACTGAAAAGGATATCTGCTAATATGTAAACTCTCCGTTATATTTGAGGATTTTTCTCTCTCTTTATATATATATATATATATATATATATATATATATATATATATATATATATATATATATATATATATATATATATATATATATATATATATATATATATACAGTATATATATAAATGGGTTTTAGAGACGATTTCATTATGGAAATAAGAATGCTATATGAGGGGCGCCAAAACGCAGTTTGTATAAATCAAACCGTTAGTGACTATTTTCCTGTTGGACGATCGATACGGAAGGGCTGCTTTATGTTAATGATAGCATATGTATTGTTCTAAGAATCACTGTATAGAACTATGAAACAAAATATAAGTATTCGACCAATAGAACTCCCAAATACATTCCAGTGTTCTGTCATAGGGTTTGCGGATGACAGTTCGGGGTTTGTTAGAACAACTGAGAACATACAGAAAGTGTTTCACACAATAGAACAATTTGAGCAGAGTCAATACAGTATTGACTCTGAATACAAGCAAGCTACCGGACAGTTAAATCGTAATAAAACTTGTTATTGGACTGTATGGAAACATCGGAATGAATGGCCAGTTGAATGGTCGCAACATAAGAACAAATGCACTGTATTGGGTGTTTTGTTATGCAATGATTTTGAAGAAATGGTCAAAGAAAACTGTGAAGTTCAGGTAAAAGTAGAAATGCATCCAAACCGGAAAAGGCGGTATATCTTAGCAAACCCTGTTTGCCAACGGATATATAAGCGAATGAGTAGCTTTGTGGAATAACGAGAACATTGCGTGTTGAGGGAGTGCCCCCTTATTCCCTTAATCTCGATGAAGTCACTGTCAGTAGGGTGACGGATTGGGTTTAAAACGATAGGCAAGATGTCGTTTCGGCTTTTACTCCTGATGCCTGTCGTAGGATATAACTAGAATTAGTATAAACCGGCAGGGGTCTCTTGCCTTTGTTGGATGGGCACTGCGCATCACAAGGAACAGGCTATCCTTTGGTGAATTTAGCCAATGAATCCTCTCGAGTCCCTTTGTGTCAATAAGCGTAGGAGATTATGATGATGATGATCAAAATTCTATCATTAGTAATTCCTTAATCTTAAATGAAATGTAGTACAAGTTCCATGTGTTTCTATTCTTAAAGAATAATGCAAATTCATAGAACAAGAAATCTTCGGTACCTGTATTGTGGAGCGCATCAGCCAATTAAGAGAGAATCCCTTCATAAGTATAGTCAATGTGTATTATAAGGCATCAGCTATTTAAGAAAGATATGGGAGGTAATTAGCCCTGTATTTTATATATGTTAAAATAAGTCATGATTCCTTTAGAAAATTGTCATGACGTATCTTGGTCAGCTACCCCTCTCTATAATTATATTGTTGATACCATAAGGAAATTGATAAAAAATTACCATCTTTCCACATGTTTGAAGCCAAAATATGTACAGCTCTTAAATGCCAGAACATACGGTTATTAAAAACGTTTAAAGGCCACTCATGAATACCAGAGGCAAGGGACAGTGACAATGCCCTATCAAGCAAGACAATGCCCTAAAGACTGGCCATATATACATTTGATCAACGCCCAATCCCCCTCTCCTGCCTAGCAAGAATCTAGGAGGGCTAAGAAATGGCTGCTGATGACTCATTAGATAGACCTATTGGCTCCCCAAACCCCGGTCAGGAACGTTACCTCATCGGCCACCACATCCGCTCTTTAACTGGGCGGATATATAAAATAATCTATTGTGGATGAATATTTAGACACAAAAGAAATGCTTTAGAGCTCTGAACATAAGAAAAGATCCTTTCTGTGACTCGTGTATGGAAGTACAAAATCAATTGAATGTTTATTTCTTTATGTATGTCACACCCATATGAGAGTTGTTTAAAAACACAAATTTAGAAATATGTAAAGTCAAAGTAGAACAACCAATAAAGATATTGATGATAGATTTCACATATAAAACAAAGAAACAGGTAAAAAATATTAAATGTTTTTCTCATTGAATATATAAATTGTGTACGGTATTGCATAATGCTTCTCCTTCAGAAAGAATATCCTTGATAAGATGTAGAATAAAGTACACCGAGTGGATCATATCAAAATCATACGATGTAGAGAGACATTTTACCCAGCAATAGGTTGAAAATATTTGATAAGCTTACTCTGGCATTAATAGTAAAGTAAAATATACATACGAAAAGTTTTATATTTGTATATACAGATATTTGCTGTATATACTATGTAAATTTAATTTTTTTTTAATTAATAAGAAGTGAAAGGAATAGATATAAACAATTGTTTTTTCAACATATAGTACTGCTACCTTCATACAAAAAAAAAAAAAAAGTTATCTGAAAACTGATCTGAGAGTTTTTCAAAAAAGTTAGATGGATAGCTATTGAAGACACAATGTGATTTTAGACTTTTAATTTTCTCGTGAAACCTGTGCTATTCGGAAGAAAAATCATAAACTGCAAAAATCTGTTTTTACAAAATCCCTTCAAACGAAAACGAAGTGACTAAAGTATTTAGCGCAAGTATGGTAAAAGTATGTTCTTAAAAACTTTGTAGTTCTAAATGACACAATTGCAAAGGGGAAATTGCATACTCTGAAACATTTTTATTTGTTCTTTCGGGATATTTTATTTTGTGAATTATTTTATTATTTTGATTTATGCCACATAAATTTAATTTTAGGGATTTAACAGATTAGTGTCTATTAAACTGTGATAATGTTTAGGATTTAACAATGATGTTGAGGAAGATGGTTTTTTAAAAGATTAGTTGTTAGTGATAGATATAATAAAAAAAATAATGATGTTTCCACTATCAATTGCCTTTCTTGGACATCTGAAGCTTTCCAGAAGCAAAATAACTATATATATATATATATATATATATATATATATATATATATATATATATATATATATATATACACACACACACACATATATATATATATATATATATATATATATATATATATATATATATATATATTTACACACACACACACACACATATATATATATATATATATATATATATATATATATATATATATATATATATATATATATATATATATATATAAAATTTATTTCATTAGGCTAATGTGGATAATTGAAATCACATATTAATTGTCCCGGCAGATTTTCTCCAGCTATGTAGAAAAGAAATATATCTACTTTTAAAACTCTATATACCATATAACCAAATAAGCTTGGTTACCAGAAACTATAGTATATTTTGCTATGGAAAAATGTTCTGAAAGAAAAAGGAAGATGTTGAAGTAAGATAAAATTTTTATTCGTTTCGGTGTCCCATCGACCAACTATGAATGACATAAATAAAGTTCATGTAATTAATTGATGACTTACGTCCCATAAATTAACCTTCCATTAGCATGTGAGGTTTAGTGATATACTTTTATACATACAAAGGAGATTAAGTTTTCTTCAAATATTTTGAAAGGTTCATATGATTATATATTTTTCAATAGAGTTTTTATCAAAGCCTGTCTTTTATGTTTTCCATTTCTACTGCAAGTGAACTTCCTTCTTGAAGAAAATTGTTATGTTACTTTGATCTTAATACTTTTGAAATTCAACTTTAGAAACATTCAGGGTAAACTCTTCGCTGTCTCCTTTGCAATCTGGGACCCTTCCCTTATTGTTAGGATCTGAAAAATTTGAGCAGCTCATGCAAACCAATATCGTATACAGCCATAACGAGCCTTATGAAAGGTAGGATTCAAAGTCATTCCATTAAATTCCCTTTTTGTGCCTTTATTTATACAACAGACTTTAAGACATTTTCTCATTTCTATTTTCCTGAGGTCGTTTCTTCTTCAAATGGCAATCAGAAAGAAGTCAGCCAAAGGAAACAAAATGTTACTGAATTTCAATTTATTGTTCTATATTTTGGACGCTAATTCACGGCTATGCCCGTCTATAATCTTGAAGAGGGATCTAGGAGGCACCTCAACTCACCTCACTAACTCGTCTATGAATTTCATCTGGAGGCAAAACTCCCTCCAGGGAAGGAAGCGGCGGGCAGAGATTGAGAAGTGAAGGAGGGAAGGAGTTGATATATGTCTTTAGGTTTTTTATTTCATAGAATAATTTACTGGTGGTTTCCTTCTCTAACGATTCATGTTGAATGTTACTCTTTGAAAAGCATAATATCAGATGGTTACTTCGTTACTAGGTTTGCTCATGTCTATGAGAGAGAGAGAGAGAGAGAGAGAGAGAGAGAGAGAGAGAGAGAGAGAGAGAGAGAGAGAGAGAGAGAGAGAGAGAGAGAGGGGGGGGGAGAGATTTTTCCAAGATGGTAAGAACTAAAGATTTACTGGACTATTTTTGTGTCCGAGTCTTCACATTCAGCCAAGGTTATATGAATTATTCATTTATTCTTTCAAATAATGTGAAGAAATTTAATTTTAACCCATCACTCTTCAAAATGTCTAGAGTAATAGGAAAAAGTAACAAATTAATTAAAGTGTGCTTTTAATTTTCGCTATTGGTAGTAAATTTTAGTAATGACAAATATATACATTAACTGAATCAGTTAACTCTATTTCACGCCATAGTTCTTATGTTTAACTTTGAATATATTTACTGTATAACTAATACCGTACTTAGGGTTTATATCTTTTGTCTTCATTAGGTTTTTTTTCTTTATCTCTCTCTCTCTCTCTCTCTCTCTCTCTCTCTCTCTCTCTCTCACATACATACATACACACATATACTTACATAGCAATATATAAATATATACCTCTATATGTATATATATATATATATATATATATATATAAATATATATATATATATATAATATACATATATATATATATATATATATATATACATATATATATATAAATATATATATATATATATATATATATATATATATATATATATATATATATATATATATGCACACATATATATGTATACATACAGCATATATATATATATATATATATATATATATATATATATATATATATATATATATATATATATATATATATATATATATATATATATATATATATATATATAGGGAAATGCTGGATAAAGAAAAAAACACACAAATAGATACATACACACACTATATATATATATATATATATATATATATAAATATATATATATATATATATATATATATGTATATATATATATATATATATATATATATGTATATATATATATATATATATATATATATATATATATATATATATATATATATAACTTGTAAGATTTTCGCTTCTGGCAAGCTTAAGTTTAAGGATGAAGAGGGCAGCGAGAACACTTCGGATCATCTTACATATTTATTCTACACCAACGTTTCGGGAATCCATTCCCATCATCAGGGCTACATAAAACATGAAATTATGTTTACATTAGAAATTAATCATATATTTTTGCTTAAAATTGCTTTGGTATAAAAAAAATATTAAAAAAAAATGGTTAAAAGAATAAAAATACAGAAACCTAGACGGTATATAAAAACATGTGGCTAACAGAGGTCCTTTACAATTATGATGATAAAAACACTTGTGATCAAAATGGAATAAAAAATATACATATATGTAAATGAATGGTCGAACTTACTGTCAAGAGATGTGACTGAAAACTATAGGAATATTTGAGAAAATTCTTGAAGAAAATGCTTTAACTACGAACAAAAAATAGATCAACAAGGGATGATAGGTAATGGCAGTTAGGCAATATGTAATGGTGTGGAGGTAGTTTGATTATTTAAGGAAGGGGACAGTTTCTTTATATAAAGAGATTCCAAGAGAAGGAGCGAAAGGCAATCGGATGTTTGGGAAAGAATTTCGAAATGGTTGTATTGGATATGAGTTTTACATGAGTTTGAGTGGTATTTTATAGAGAAAAATTCTCGGGATTTTAATATGGAACCATTGCGATGACTGACCCCCCTATGGGAATCGATGCGGACCTTCAGTAATCGTCAGGTAGACCCGATATAGTTTCCAAAATTACATTTTGGACAAGTATACTTGTAAACAACGAAGGACCGCATCAACTCCGGGAGGGTGTCTTTAAACCTGAAAAGTTTGCCAATATTTAAAGGGTTTTTTAATATAAATTTAAAATTGACATATGGATACAGAGTGCTGAGGGCTGTGGTGAGCTCGTTTCTGAAAAGAGCATTTTTAACATAAGGCATTGATACTTACTTTAGTTTTTTGGGAACTTCAGGACATTTATAATTAGGCTGAAAAATACCATTAAGAAATTTATTAACAATTTTGTCATAGAGGTGTGAAGGATAACAATTGTATGTAAAATAGGTTTTTAAGAATGAAATTTCTTTATGAAAGTTGTTATCCTTCACACCTCTATGACAAAATTGTTAATAAATTTCTTAATGGTATTTTTCAGCCTAATTATAAATGTCCTGAAGTTCCCAAAAAACTAAAGTAAGTATCAATGCCTTATGTTAAAAATGCTCTTTTCAGAAACGAGCTCACCACAGCCCTCAGCACTCTGTATCCATATGTCAATTTTAAATTTATATTAAAAAACCCTTTAAATATTGGCAAACTTTTCAGGTTTAAAGACACCCTCCCGGAGTTGATGCGGTCCTTCGTTGTTTACAAGTATACTTGTCCAAAATGTAATTTTGGAAACTATATCGGGTCTACCTGACGATTACAGAGTGCTGAGGGCTGTGGTGAGCTCGTTTCTGAAAAGAGCATTTTTAACATAAGGCATTGATACTTACTTTAGTTTTTTGGGAACTTCAGGACATTTATAATTAGGCTGAAAAATACCATTAAGAAATTTATTAACAATTTTGTCATAGAGGTGTGAAGGATAACAATTGTATGTAAAATAGGTTTTTAAGAATGAAATTTCTTTATGAAAGTTGTTATCCTTCACACCTCTATGACAAAATTGTTAATAAATTTTTCTCTCTTCGGTACCACCGTTGACACACCTCATCCAGGAGCCACAGAACTACTGAGGCGCGGAGCAATAAGATGGTGCTGGTGGAAGTGGTGCTGGTGGAACTGATGCTGGCGGAAGTGGTGCTTGTGTATCTGATATTCTCACAAATTATGATGATTATCAAGGATGGGTCTGCATGACTCATGCCAGATCACACAACCCATGGCAGATATGTTCTCTGGAGAGAAAGAGGGAATAAAACATTGTTATCCTTGCCCAATCAAGGTATTCAGAAGTGAAAAAGCTTGTAACCAGAGCACAGGAAACAGTTGAAAATTTTGCTAATCCTATTGATATGGAAAGGAAGAACCAACTTGTCACTCTCTCGTCTAGTGCAGCTGCATCTTCAGATAACCAAGCAGATGTCCCAAAAGCAGAACAAGTTGGTGAAGAAGCAAGTGATTCTTTTATTGATCAAGGTCTATGAAGCGTGTGCACTGCTTAAACCCTGGAGATATGAGTAAAAAACCTAAAGTCATGATAGCAACAAACAAAGTTCTCTAGTACAAAACATCCCGGGAATGTTGCTTTCCAGCTACTCGTGAGGTCTCAGAGACAAGTAATATAACTCGATCACAAAGAACTGATGACATATTCCCTAATTCCTGTACCATATAGTATTGAAACCATGAATGGCTTTCTTGCCAAACTTGGCAACTCTAATGCATTACATCACCAGCCAAAATATCTAGAAGACACCAGGCTACCACCAACACAAGAAACTTTTGTCATCATTAATGGTAATGAATGAAGTGCCTGGAAACTTTAGTCAGCTTTGTGCAAAGGTTTTTGACATGTTTCCAAAATCAGGCAACGTTGTCTTCAGTACAAATTCTTACATTGCCAACTCCATCAAAGAAATGGAATGAGTCCCCGTGGATCTAGAGAGCACCTAACCATCTAAGGTGAAAAGATTAAAAAAGCCTGCTAACTTGAAAGGGTTCTTGGCTAACGATCCAAACCACTTATCAAAATGACTGTTGAGTACAAATGCCAGCAAACTGCAAAAAAGAGAAGTTATTGTTGTCTGTAATTGATCAGATCACCCCTTGATTTCTACCGATGGTTAGTTAACCCAAGACAATGAAGTACCAGCAGTTAAGCCATTGCAACAGAAAACTGATTCCAGAACCATCTTTTACTGCCAGGACAACTGGAATAAAACTTACAAGTACCTCATAATCAAGAGTCCTCACACTGATGTCCATTTTCTTTTGCTTCAGTATGCACTATAGATGGACAATGTCACCATTCTGTTTGACATAGGGAGTGGAAATAAGAAAAGACTCATCTTTGTAAGTGAACCTGCGCAACAATACACTAAAGACTACTGCACTTCTCTCATGGCACTTCATGTTTTCACAGGTTGTGACTCAGCCAGTGCTTTCAGAGGTCTGTGCAAGGTGAAACACCTCGAAATAGATTTTACAAATGGCTAGATTTATACTGATTCTTGCAAAACTGGGATACACATGGCAAATTCCAAGACAACTGATTGATGAACTTAGTGAGTTCACATATGCTCTGTATGGAAGACCATGTACACACAGTGTTGATGAATTGGGCTTCCTGAAGATCAGCAATCTGTGCGACAAAAGTAGCGACACGACTATCTTAACTTCACACCACATAGATAAGGCCACATTGCCGCTATGTCAAAAAGCTTGGAAAAAACACATCAGATATAGGAATTATCAAGTTTAGGTCCGGAAGAGATCACATGTTGCTAAGTTCCTCCTGCAAGTGGAAGTCTTGGCTGGACAATAATTGATGGAGATTTGGAGTCCTTATGGTATGATGAAGATATGCTTCCTAAATAGCTCACTGATATTCATGACCGTTCTTCTGGAAAATCAGAAGAGGATGGTGAGTTTGCAACAATCAAAAGGGAATAGAGTGGCCATAGTTCAGACAATTCAAGTGACTTTTAGTTTTTGCTGATTTTTACTTTTGGATGTTACTTGTATGATGGTTTCTTTTTTTTTTTTTCCACAACTGATTTTAATATCTGTCCTGGTTTTTCTCAAAATTTCTGGATGTTACTTGTATGATGGTTTCTTTATTTTCCACAAATGATTTTAATATCTGTGCTGGTTTTTCTCAAAATTTTATATTATTAATGTGTGATGTTTGTTTGATATTACACGAACCTTTGTTAATGACTAAGATTGTTTTTTGTCAAAGTACACTTCTTAATGTTCCAGGGAGTTCTGATAATGGTACACCCAAGGTGTAGGTAAGCTTTTAGTCATATTATACCTATGATTTTGGTACCAAAATAAAACTATTTAAATATACATTGGTGTCAATAGATAAAATAAAATGTATCTGCATAATATTTGTGAACGATATGAATACAATGCACAGTGTTTGCTAGTGATTGGTTCTTGGAATTGTTAAGGTGTTCACATTAAACCGGTTATAAAATCGTTATTTTGTCTTCTACAAATCTGTGATTGATATGTGTATTGATAGAGAATATTCAAAGGTTCCATTTCGTAAATTATAAGATACATTGAAACCTTTCGTATTGTCATATTAGTTAAAAAAATAAACTGCTCCGATCGGTAAAATTGGCATTTTGAAATATCATTAGTAGTTTTTTGGCCATAACATGGTTTGCATCCCTAAATTTTCAATATTACCATTGATACTTTTGTTCCATAGATCTAGACCTTTAAGAAAACCCTAATTTAGTTAATTTGGGGGGCTGCATGGTAACCCCAACTGGTCTGTGGCGTAGTTCTACGCCTAATGACACAAAGGCCTCAGTTATATTTTGACAGTCGTTTTTATCCTAAGCTTTTAAATCAATACTTCTCCATTCATTCATGTAGGCCTAGGTCTTCCAACTCTTCTAGTGCCTTGTGAAGCTCAGTTGGAAATTTGGTGAGCTAATCTGTCTTAGAGAGTGCAAAGAGCATACCCAATCCATCTGCACTCCATCTAGCCCTAACCTTGACCTCATCCATATACGACGTATGGCACTCGAGTAATCTCTCAAATAGTCTTATTTCTATTCGAGTCTGTCCATTTCACTACCAATATTTTCTTCTGAGGGCTCTGTTTTGGAATCTGCAAAATCTGTTGATATTGTTCCATTGTTTTATCACTACTCATGTCCGTATAGTAACACTAATCTCACTAAACTGATATATAGCCTGATTTTTATATAAAATTTCAGGTGATTTGATTTCCAAACTTTACTTAGTCTAGCCATTGTTGGGTTTGATTTTTTATCTCTCATTAAACTTCAGTTCTGAAGACCCTGTATTAGGGATCATAGTTCCTAAATATTGAAATGATTCTGCCTCATTAATCCTTTCTCCTTCCAATTATATTTCATATCCCATTGCCTATTCCATTCTCATCTTCTCTTGCTTTCTCTTATTTATCTGGAGCCCAGCCTCATGTGATATATCATGCATTTTGGTAAGCGAACATACTCCATGTTCGCTAATTTCTTGTTACCAATCCAGTCCAATCCTTCACTATCACCAACTGTTCTCAATTAAAAAAAGTCCTGGGGAGGATAAACAACATAGGGGACAACACATTCCCTTGGTGCACACCACTTTTCACTGGAAATTCCTTTGATAGGAGTCCGTTAACCTTAACTTTGTATTTATATAGATATTATTCCGTTATACCTCAATAGTTCCATTACATAAACTGTGACCAGGAAACGAATAATTTACTGATCCTGATCAGGATATAATCAATCTTGAAGATGTTACGTAGATATAGGGAGGTTTTCCATTCGATAGAACATAAGGAAGGAAAAAGTGTATCTTAGATGGATGATTATTCTGCATGAAAATCTCAATGCGAAATGAAACTAGGATACCAATCGAATTTAGAGAAGACCTCAAGAAATGAGTTGTAGGGGCTGGAGTGGTAGGGACTTATTAATCAGAGAACCTTTAAAGGGAATCAAATGACGGAAATGATGTAAAAGTTGGACTGGGAGTAAAAAAATCCAATGGTGAAAAAGGAACGTAAAAGTAAGTAAACAATCGATTATAAATAAAAGAAAAGAATATAAAGCTAATTAAGATAACAAAATTCAATAAGCTCATAAAAAATATCTATGAAAAACATATGATTCCAACCTACCTAATACAAAAGCATTCCAACTAATTTCGTTATTCGGAGACTTAAACAAGGTCTACTGTTGTCAATAATGAATGCAAGGCCATACAAGTGTAGACCATAATAATTCCGGAAGTGATCAATATATGATTTTATTCAGGTAATAACCCTATAGAATTTGATAGACAGGTCAGTCAAAAAGATAATATTCTTGCCTACCTGACATCATCTAAGGTTAATTAATAAACTAAAAATAATGAGAAATAAAACGATGAATTGTGGGTTTTGTGGATAATAAAGCTGAGCTTAAACTTATTGGACGAAAAATTAGTTGGGACAAAATAAGGATAATGTAGAATAGTGAATAACATAAATATGAAAAGTAAACGAGAAAATTATAAAATACTTATAAGATGATAAGTAACGATATGTGAAAAAAAAAAGTTAATTGAATTCATGAGCTGCACTTGGAAGCTTAGCGTGTTTGTTCAAGAACTTGAAAATGCTTGCCAGTTAAACGAGGATACGTATTCCTTGTTACTTTTTCTTTGTTCCTATCTATCTTTCTTATATAAAAGGAAAGAAATCCAGAAGGATAGAAATCCAGAGTTCCCGTATTAGCAATGACGCCCCAAACCTCTTTTACGTTAAGCGAAAGGACTCTTTTACTTTGGGAATTCCGATGTTGGCTTCTTAGGAAGATTAGGCGAAATGACATAGGCCAATAGAATCATACTTGGTCTTGTGTCATGTTTTGGCTTTGCTATATCAAATGTAATTGCTGTTTTATTGGTTATTATTCTTTTTTTTTAGGTAAAATCTAATAATAATAATAATAATAATAATAATAATAATAATAATAATAATAATAATAATAAAACTAATAATAATAATAATAATAATAATAATAATAATAATAATTGTTAGAATTAACTGACCTTGAGGCTGTGGAAGAAAATACAGTCATGAATAAGTGATCAGTGAGAGGGGACTGCGAGAACGACAATATGCAAAAAATAAGAAATACTGTGACAGTGTACGAGTTGTTTGATACACGTGCCGTGTATGGATCCTCTATAAAAGACGTATGTGTAAAATAGTGTGCCCTGCTCTTGAGAGGTATAATGTAGGTAGATCATCTGTTTGGAGATATCCAGGTTTTAGGCAATCAATGGAGACCAAGTCTTATTTGCCACTCATGTTGAGGAGGGATGCTTTTTGGCGTACGAGGAATCACGTGGAAAGGGCCTTTGTGATGGGGTGTTAATGGTGGCTTGTTAGTGTCATTGCGCAGGAAAACATGCGTTGATGAGTGCAGATCGGTTGATTTTTTCATGCCTAGCTAGGGCTTGTAAGTCAGGCAGCATGGAGTAAATTTTCCCACAACGTGACACAGCTACTTGAGATTGTCTGAGGAGGTTGCAGAATGAAAAGAAAAAAAAAAGAATTAGCAGGGATGGCGAAAGGGTTGACATACACCATTTCAGCTGCTGAGACTTCTAGGGCATCTTTAGGAGGGATCCCTAGTCCAAGGGGGACTCAGGAAAGCTGGGTAAATCAGTTGGAGTCTTTGCAGTGGGACATCAAAGCTGCTTGAAGGTACGGTGAAAACACTCAACCATAATTTAGGCAGCAGGGTTGTATGCGGTTGTCTGAGGAAATGTGATACCCAGGAGATTCACTAATAATGTCCACAATAGAGAGGGGAAAGAGGTAACCCTATCAGATGTAATATGCTCAGGATATTAAATCTCGTTATTCATCCTGAGAGTAAGACAGATGTGCACGAGGCAGAAGTTGCAGTTTCCATGGGAATGCCTTCAGGTCAGTGAGTGGCGCGGTCGATGACGGTGAATAGGTAACAATGTCCTTGTGGTGTGGGTAGGGGATCAACAACATTTATGTGATTGTGAGCCAAGAGCTGACTAGGTTTATGAAAGTTGCACACTCCTCAATCCATTTGTCAATGTACTTTTCAGGTTTGGCATGAAGTGCAGGCACTGACCCAATCCTTAGCATGTCTTCAGTATCTGTGCAGCAGAGCTGAGCGAAGGATTTGAAAGGACATGAAGGAAATCTAACACCTATTGGCATATGGGAGGTATCCATGGTCTAGTCCTACCAGTACTGATGTCACAGAGGAAGGTGTGTTTGGAGTCATTGAGAGGGACGTCCTCCCAATGGAGGGATGTGCAGGATATACTACGTGATTGATGCTCTGGATCTTTTTGTTGGGCTTATGACAAGATATTGTAATTCAATCCCAGGTGAATGGCAGCCATTATGTTTCTTGTCTGGGTATCGGCAACAGATTCATTTTCCCAAGGATGTGTTGAAGGGTAAAATTGAATTAAGCCACGGCGGAGAGATGTCGGTATTTATGGGTGGACCTGGAGTCAGACTGTCGAGTGTAGGTGTGCATCAGAGGCATGTGGTCTGTGTGAATAACGCTGGGCATACCTTCCAAAAAGTGGCAAAAGTGATGGACAGCAAAGTGCAACGCCAGCAATTCACGATCGAAGGAAGAGTAGCCAGATTCCGCCTTAGACAGTTTTCTACTGAAGAAGGCTAATGTGCACAGCAAGCCATTGACCACCTGCTCGAAGACTAACCCAATGGGGACGTCACTGGCATCAGGGGAGAGAAGGAGAGGTGCATAAGGCAGAGGGAAAGGGAGAGGAGCAGCGGTTGATATAGCATTTTTTGCATTGCGGAAGCCGCTTCTTTAAGGAGACCCCGCTACATGTTCTTTAGCTTTCCCTGAAGGGGGGCATAGAGGGGACTTAGAGTAGTGGATATGGCTGGAAGGAAACGCTGGTAAGAGTTGATCATGGCCAAGAATTCTGGTAGTGCTTTGAGGGTCAAGGGTGTGGGGATGTTTTGATCGGCTGCTAATTTCTCAGAGAAGAGGCGACTCCGTCAGAAGTGATGCAGTGCCCTAAGAACGATACTACGTTGGCTCTAAAAGTACACTTGTCATACCAGACTACGTGGCCGTTCTGTCGTAGTTGGTCGAGCAAGATGCGTAGATGATGGAGGTGTTCCTCTTTGGAGGAAGAGAACACAAATAAATCATCCAAGTAACATACACAGAAGGGAAGTTCCCCTAATATGCCGTCCATGATACGTTGAAAATTAGCCCCAGCATTACGAAGGCCAAAACAGTAGTAATTGAAGGTGTATGTACCGAATGGGTTAAGGATGGCTGTTACGGGAAGACTTTTGGTTTCATGGGCACCTGATAATACTCCTTCAGGAGGTCGAGCGTGAAGAAAACCTTCGCTCTGTGGAAGTAGGAGGTAACATCGGAGATGTTTGGGATAGTGTAGTGATCCGATTCTGTCAGCATGTTTAGGCCCCTGTAATTTTCACATGGACGTAGAGAGCCATCTTTCTTGAGGACAATGTGTAAGGTTGACAACCATGGGTTTGAGGCCTTTTGGTAAAGGCCCATTTCTTCCATCTCAGCAAACGTTTGTTTAGTGACTTCTAAACGATCCGGTGCCAGACATCAGAATCTGGTGAAGATTGAGGGCAAGTCGTCTTGATATGGTGGTAAATACCGTGTTTCGCAGGAACCGTTGGCGTTTAACGAAGTTTTGGATGGAAAACTTCTAGGTACGATATGAGGAGGTGGACGTATGCACCTGTGGGTGTGCTGATGTGGACGGTATGGAGAGGCATTGAGAAGCACGAATCCGTGTTGACTGACCTTTGGTGAGCAATATCAACCAGGAGGTAGAAGTGTGATAGGAAATCCACACCAAGGATTGGCAATGTTACATCGGCAATGAGAAACTTCCAAATATATTTAGTGCTTCCAGTTGAAAATGTGTGTGTTTTGTGACTGCCGATGGGTATTGCCGAAATGTTGTCAGCTACCAGGCAGATGTCAGCAGATTTAGACAGACTATATCGTATTCTGCAGAGTAGTCTTGGCAGAAGAGAACGACAAGTACTCGTGTCTACCAAAAATTGCTCGTGCATACTTGAATCATGTAAAAAGAAAAGATTAGTGACAGGGAAGGCCAATGCCAAAAGCGATGGCCTAATTGCAAGTTCTTTGGCCACAGTCAATCATTTGCACATTTTACGCAGCAGCTCCAAAATTGGTGTGGTATTACTGCCGATTGGTGTCAGTAAGCAGCTAGTGAGGTCGTTGGATGGGGTGTAAGCAAGGATGGTATATTGGTGTGGTGGGTGGCTTTGTTGCTGCTCCGGCATGTCACAGGTTGGGCATCTGTGTCCTACTCCCTACACGTAAACTTCAGTCGATGTTTAATAGTTGTCCACTTCGTCAGGAGGAGAGGCGTATATGGAGGTCTGGAATGTGGTGAAGTGACCATCTATAAAGGCATCAACATTGTCTATCAGGGCCTTCATGGGCAAAATATTAACATCAGTGATGGCAGCACTTACAGGCTCGGGTAGGCGCCATACCAAAAGTGTACGAGATAGATCCACTTCACGAGGAGAGCTGTCAGCGATAGGTTGCAGGTTAGCAATACTGGTCACATCCTTGAGGGCGAGTAAATCCTTTTGGTCCCCCAATGATTGTTGAAAGAGGTGAAACAGTTTTGCTATTCAGGTGGCCGGTGATGGCGAGTACTCCTCCAATATGTATGATTTGAGGTCTTCGTACATTTTGCGGTTGTCCCCTTATTCGCACAGCCAATCAGAGATTCCTGCTAAAGTGTCCCCGGGGATGGCCGTGAGAACGTAATGAGCATTGGTGGTTGACCGAGTCACGCCCTTAATGCAAAACTGGACTTCAGCATGCTGGAACCAGGCGAATGCTTCTCAGATGGCAAAGGACGTTAGTTTCATGGGTATGGTGTTGATAGCAGAATTAGTGTCTGAGGATGGCACATCAAACAATAAGGCATGGCAATGAGGGGGAAAGCGGGAGGGAGTTGAAAACTCCTGTGGTCACCATTACGCCGGTGACCTGTAAGTTTGTAAATGAGACTCTCGTCAATGCAACTGAACTCTATTTGGTCGGAGCTTGAATATTTGTGAAATCCGGTCCAGTCAAAAATGGCACAAAAATTCAAGCACAATGTTACAGGAAAATACAGGAGAACAAGTTATAGTGAGAGGGGAGAGCAATATACTAAATATAAGAAATACCGTTACAGTGTAGGAGCGTGCGTGATACACGAGCGATTAAAGCTTATTATTTAACAGCAAGAAAAAAATATTGTCAGGTCACCGATCGTTTTTTTTTTTTTTTTTTTTTTTTTTATAATACTACCCAGATGTAATTCGGTACATTTATTTTCTTTATTTTTTGTTTTATTGTTTTAATGAGACAATATATTCTTTTCATATAATGATGGATTGTAAAATTAGTTTATAAATGAACATTTTGATAAGCTGAATGCTGAATATAATTGAAAGTTGATGAAGACTGTCTGGGTTTATGAAATCTATTTATTTGTTATTGTAGGAAAATACATCAGATTAATGCTCACATAAATATTCTCCCTTTTCTTTTAATCATTTCCTTACGTTAAAAAGCATAAAAAGAAAAAAAATAATAATAATCGGTTATATCTCCCCTTTTATCTTGTTCTTTATTTTTCACAATTTTGTTTTCCCCTTTACATCTCCCTCTTTCTATTTCCCAACGTCACTTCCTTCTTAACTCCATATCTAATCATCAGTTCTCTCTCCTCTACCCGGAAATCTGCTCGTTTTTTTTTTATTCTCCTTTCCTTCCATCCGCTGTTACCCCTTTGAGCGATAACAAAGACAAACATTATCAAACCAAGAAAGATCTATATTTTCAAATAATATCTTAACTGAGTCTTATTTACTTGCGTCGCAGTTCCATTGGTCATCGATATATGGTTTCGTCCGCCCTTTTTAACCACTTACGAATAGAAAAATAGCCCTGTTTATCTCAAGAGAAAGACATCAAATTGTTACCTAATAAAGTATTGTATAGAAGAGAGAGAGAGAGAGAGAGAGAGAGAGAGAGAGAGAGAGAGAGAGAGAGAGAGAGAGAGAGAGAGAGAGAGAGAGAGCGCATTAATTCCATGTTTGGGGGAAGGCAATGGCCTGGGAAATCATTTTGCACGAAGAAAATCTTTCAGAAAGCTTGATTGCTTCCGGCCAGAGAGAGAGAGAGAGAGAGAGAGAGAGAGAGAGAGAGAGAGAGAGAGTCG
>NC_090754.1:13506922-13509422 GCF_036898095.1 Palaemon carinicauda
TATATATATATATATATATATATATATATACATCGAGTAAATTTTCCCCCAACGAGACTTAGGCGCTGAGGATTGTTGGAGGAGGTTACAGACGGAAAATATTTGGCAGGGACAAACGGCGGGTTGCCATAAAGTATATCAGCTGACAAGACATCCATGGTATCTTTAGCAGTGGTCTTTAGCCCCAGGAGGACCCATGGAAGCTAGGTAAGCTAGTTGGAGTCCTTGCATTGGGACATCAAAGCTGCTTTGCTGATGCAATGGGAATGTTCAATCATTCCATTGGGAGTAAAGTTATAGGCAGTTGTCTGATGTATGGTGATTCCCAGGAGGTTTGCTAATATTATCAAGAATTGAGAGGTAAAAACGGTACCCTTGCCAGAAGTAAAGGACTTAGGGATACCTAATCTCACTATCCAGCCTGAGAGTAAGGAAGATGAATATTACGTGGAAGTTGCAGTTTCCACGGGCATGGCTTTAGGCCAATGAGTGGAGTGGTTGATGTGGGTAAATAGGTAACAATGTCCTTGTGATGTGTGTAGGGTCCCAATTACATTGAAGTGAATGTGGGTAAACCGGTGGTGAGGTTGAGGAAATGTTCCCACTCCTGACTCCGTGTGTCAATGTACTTTTGAGGCTTGGCATGAAATAGAGGCTCGCACCCAATCCTTAGCATCCTTCGTAATGTCATGCTAAATGGACTTTTACTTCAGTAGCTGTGCTGTAGATTTGTGTGAGGGATGTAAAAGGCCATGAATGAAATCAAACAACTCTCGCTGCATGGGAGCAGGTATCCAGGGTGTAGGTCTACCAGTACTAACGTCCCAGAAGATGATGGTATTGGAGTTGTCAAGAAGGACGTCCCCCCAATGGAGGGATGTGCAGGATGTCCTATATGCTTGTTACTCTGCATCATTTCATTAGGCTTCTGCTAAGGCGTTGTAATCTAATCGCAGGTGAATGGTGGCCAATGTTTTTTTTGACAGGGAATAAGCAACAAGATTCATTTTCCAAGGGATAGATTGATGGGTGCAATTCTATCCAGTTACAGTGGAGTGATGTTGGTGTTGGTGGGTGGACCAGGCCTCGGAATGTCAAACAAAGGCATCACCCAGAGGCATTTAGTACGTGCAAATGATGAAGGGCGTAGCTGCCAATAAGAGGCGAAAGTGACGGACAGCGAAATGCACCACCAGCAACTTGCAGTCGAAGGTAGAGTAGCCGGATTCTCCTTTGGACAGTTTTCTAATAGAGAATGCCTATAGGCAGGGCAACCCATTGACCACCTGCTCGAGTACTGCCCTAATAGCAATGTTGCTAGCATCAGTAGAGAGAAGGAGAGGTGCACGTGGCACGAGAAAAGTGAGAGCAGCAGTGGTTAATGAAGGCTGGCAATAGTTGCAGCGATTGCTGGCAGGAAATAGTGATAATAGTTAATCATGCCCAAGAATTCTTGCAGTGCTTTGACAGTTGAGGGCATAACAAGGTTGCAATGTTGGAATGGGCGTTAACTTCTCATGGAGGGGTGTGGATTTCTTCAGAATTGATGCGGTGCCCTAAGAATGATACTTCGTTGGTGCCAAAGGCACACTTGTCGCACCGGACTACAAGGCTGTTCTGTTGTAGGTGGTCGAGCACGATGCGTAGATGACGGAGGTGATCATCTTTGGAGGAAGAGAGAACAAGTAATGACGTCCACGTAACATACATAGATTGGAAGGTCTCCTATAATGCCTTTAATGAGACATTAAAAATTGGCCACAGAATTACAAAGGCCAAAACAGGAGTAATTGAAGGTGTATGTACAAAAGGGTGTCGGTGATGGCTGTCTTAGGGATGTCTTCCGGGTTCATGGGCACCGGATATTACCCCTTCAGGAGGTCGAAAGTCAAGGAAACCTTAGCTTTGTGCAAGTAGGACCTCACGTCAGCATTGTTTGATAGGGGGTAGTAATATGGTACTGTCTGCATGTTCAGATGCCAGTAATTCCGACACGGATGCAGAGAGACATCTTTTTTTTCAGAACGTCATGTAAGGGTGACGACCATGGGCTTGAGGCTTTTTGCCTAAGGCCCATTTCTTTCATTTCAACAAACGTTTGTTTAGTGGCTGCCAAGCGATCTGCTTCCAGACACCTGAATCTAGCAATTACTGGGTGGCCAGTTTTCTTGATATGGTGGTAAATATCGTGTTTGGTAGGAACTGTGGGCCTTTAATAGAGTTCTGGATGGAAAACTTCTGCATACGATGTGAGGAGGTTGGCGTAGGCATCTGTAGGTTCCCTGATGGGGAGAGCGAGGTCGGAGGAGGCTGGATGGAGGGTGTGGACGAGTAAGATTCAGTGTTGACTACCCATCGGTGAGCTACATTGACCAGGTGATGATAGTAAGAAATCCCAACTGAGGATTGGCAATGTGACATCAGCAATGAAAAACTTCCAGTAATATTTGACACTTCCAAACGATAAAGTGAAGGTCTCGTAAGCATTGGTAGGTATCAC
>NC_090754.1:13514422-13516922 GCF_036898095.1 Palaemon carinicauda
AAGGCTGGGATTCTCTATCGCTCTGTGCAACCCTGTGTTCGCCTTTATATGAAAATTAGCTACTTCCAGAAGTTTCCAGGACTGTGATCTGGTTGCTTGGGGCTGAGCGAAGGTATCAGAGTTACCAAGTATTGCTCTCTCAAACGCGTACTTATGCAATGCTAGATGGCTCTCTCTCAGTCCGCTAGTTCGGCCCACGCTTTGTCACGAAAAAAAAAAAAAAAAGATAAGATATATCAGTAGATTTTCGAGAATCTTCCTAAGCACATGGCACAATATCAGAACAGCGTATTTTCTCTCAAACATGACGCAATACCTCATAAAAATATCTAACATTTACCTAAGCCCTTGTTCATATCTCGTATGGATTACAAACAACTCTCAAACAGGTTACGTAAGATTTCGTATTAAAATACGTGAAAATAAAAAGGTAATTCTTAAAAAAAAATTAAATTTACATATACTGACTTGAATGAAGAATAGCCTGAAATTAACAACGAAAGTCTTATGGAATTTACACAATGAACTTATCTTACAGGCTGGCTATTCATCGCTTTAATACATAAATGATATACATACATAAATCCTGAATAAACAACTGTAATTACTCTACACTAGACCAGGTTTGTAAGCATATACTGTATATATATATATATATATATATATATATATATATATATATATATATATATATATATATATATATATATATATATATATATATATATAGCATATAAACACAAACAGTGGCAGCTCAGGATATTTTGTTCTGGCAGTGAGTTTGTAAACTAAAATGCCTGTAAACTAAAACATTCTCTCAATGGATGCACTCCAAAAGTTCATATATATGAAATAGAGTGATTCTAGGAGGCTTGTGATGAGATTTACCAATTAAGAATTAATGCAAATTGATAATTCACTGAAACTATCTAAAAAATACTGAAAAACAATTTAACTAGCATGGAAATTAATTGACAAAGTTACCGCAGGCCAATATTGTCTCCTGGTCTCATGCTGAACGTTGACTGTCATGCACATTGTCTCTTTTTACTTAAATTTATGTAAAGACAAGAAAGAAAAGTAGAGAGGAAGCCAGTCACAAAGGTGATGCTTTGTGCCCTTCCTCCCTAGTGCTGCTTAGGCAAACATTTTCAGGAGCTGTGTATCGCTGGTGACAGTACTCTGGTGACCTAGCAAAACGCTGATCTAGTTTTGTTTCCCCCAGGCATCGTTGGCGTAGAGAGAAAGGATGGTCGACCTTGTAACTATGACGGTTAGTTGCTTGCATCGTTTAGCACCCAGACACAGATTAGCCCATGGCCTGCCCCACTGTACATGACCTGCCTTAAGAAGACACCAGCTGATGGAAAAATTAGTTAATTTTAGTCCTTTAAACAAGAAAGGCCAGTCTAGGCCTCGTCCTGCCTATTACCTTAGTACGTAATTTTCATTTGTAAAGAACTTTGATATCTCCTTCTGTGTACCTCTCTGTTGCCGACACCTTAGAGGCTATTATCAACTTTATAAAATTAACAATGTAACTAATTTGAACACTTATGTTCGCAATTCAAGCTAATATTTTGTGACGCTCAAAGTTCCGGTGAGCATTTACGTCAAATCTTTATGAAACTTCTTTAGATATGTTGACTGAGCTCCTTTTTTTTTAATTAGTTTTATTGAAATTGAAATGCTGAAAATGGAATAATGTCTATTTATAATCCTCGTTTCCTATTATTTATGTCAAATATCTAAACAGAAGGTTACAACATCATTTCATGCTCGCATGATGGATCAACCACGAGCAGTTGTCACTGCGGTTATGGGTGGCTGAATTGAGGCCACCCTGTTTGTGAAGCTTCTCAGATTGGCGCACTGTGAACAGATTATTACCATATGGAATAGCCATTATGACTGCAACAATCCTGCTTGCCCGGACGCCCATCCAATGGGCTGCCACTGTAAACTTTTTAGCTGATTTGGCAACTGGTGAAATATGTTACAAGTACAATCCCTTTTTACTGAACCTCAAGATATAATCACTGTCTTTTTTCCTTTTACTTCTTCAAACACTTTTGACCAATTCCTCGTCTACAAAATAACTAACGGCTTTCATCTGTCCCCACCTCTATAAGAAAAGGATATTAATAAAAGAAAAGATGTTACCAAGGATATATGCCCATTTATTTTTTTTTAGGCATATGCCTTGTTTGAAAACTGGTTAAACACACATTGAATCTAGTAATGTTTACAGTCTATTATTCATGGTAACATATCCAAACTCATCAAATATTGACAGCATATCAATTTTAGACTTGCAGATAGTATTCCATTACACCAGAGAAATTTTGAGCATTGCTTAATAGTCTCGTTTGTACAGTGCTTGTCCAAAAATGTGAACACATAGGGAAATGTTTGATCCAGACTTACCAAGTACAAACACACACACACACACACACACACACACACACATATATATATATATATATATATATATATATAT
>NC_090754.1:13526922-13536922 GCF_036898095.1 Palaemon carinicauda
AAGCGAAATATTTTATTCAAATTGACAAAGTTGATTTAGTTAAAGATGTAACAGTGTTAAACAACAAGTCATGCAACCCTAACATTGCAAGAAGTAAAATGTTTATAGATTTAAGGAATGAAAGAAAATTAAGTTTAAGAAAGAAAAGGGGGAAATCTGATGACTTCAGTTTAGCAATACAAAATAAGTACCCCTATATACGTGACGAAATGAAAGCAAATAAAGAAGAAATTAATAGTAATTTAACAAAATCTGTACTGGAATCATCACAAGAGATCGGAGGAAAAGTTAAAAAACAAGATCAAGAAAAACTATCAAAAATACTATAAAATATAATAAAGAAAGGCCTGGATATGAGGGTAAAATCCAAGTGAGATAAGATAAAATTAGCATAACTATCCAAAACAATACACAACCTAAAAACCAAATAAAGATGTAAACGGAACCAGACCAAAATTGGGGAAACACAAAAGAAAGGAAGGAAGAAGACCAAGTTGATGAAAACAAAACTTTGAATATTTGCTTTAATGGATGAAAATAGATATATCAATAAAAAGAGATAGAGTGATAAAAATTGAAGAGGATTCCTATACAATAGCGATAAAAGACATAGCTATGCCAATATAAGTAATGAAACTCCTTGGCCGGTCCAGAATATAACAGTAAAAGTATGGAGAGCCTTATAAGGCATGAACAGTGGCAAAGCACATGACTTAACAAATTATTTAATAATAGATGGTAGATATTTCATGACTTCAGCTAGGAAAAAAAAATATTATTTATTATTTCCTAAAAAGAGAAAAAAAAATCTGAGAAAAAAAATACGGTCCAACAAGTTTACTCTCAGTGATAAATGAAATATTTAATAAAAATATTATTAGGTAAAGGTAGACTTCAATCAGACAAGAGAGGAGACAGGTTTTATAAGCAGATATTCAACAAGTGACCATATTCATGCATTGAACCAGCTAACACAAAGGAATGAACCACTACGTATGGCATTTAAAGACTATGTAAAAGAATTTGACCTTGTCAAAACTTCAGCTGTAATGAATCCCTTCCAAGGAAAAGGAGTAGATGATACTTATTTTGGAACACTTGAAGATAGAAATAGTACAGTAATCCTAAAACTATATATATTTAGTCGTAAAACTTCGACTAGGAAAAGGAAATAGAAAAGAAAACCCTATCTCTATGAAATTATTCTCACCTTGCCTAGAAGTTTTTAAGAATTAGGGTTGGGAAAATGTAGGAATTACCATTCATGGGGTATACCTTAACAATTTAGGATTTCTAAATGACTTAGTTCTATCTAGTGAATCATGGAAGGAATTGCAAAAGATGCTCTAAGATTTTAACAGAGAAAGCAGAAATGAAGGACTGAAGATGAATATGAGTAAAACTAGGAAATGTTCAATGAAAATACAGAGACAACAAATAAGGGTTAAGGACGAACCTCTAGAGATTGTTATTGAATATACGCTCTCAGGATACACGGTACATATTTCCGCAGGAAAAAAGACCGAAATTAAAAGAAGGATATGCATGGGATGGAGAGAGATTTTGGTAAATAAAAAGAGATAATGAAAATTAAAACGTCACTTTCAGTAAAGAGAAAAATATTTAATCAGATGATCCTACCAGTATCAACTTCAGATCCTTACTGTAAGCATTAGAACATAAGCTGGTTACAACTCAAAGAACTATGGAAAGAATAATAATAAGATTAACACTAAGAGACAGAAAGAGCAACATTGAAAATAGGACAAAGTAAGCAGAGGATATTTTAACATGAAAGAAAAGGAAATGGACGTATGCAGGACATAAAATGAGAATAGCACATGATATGCGGATATGAAAAATAACAGAACGGGTCCATAGAGATAGCAAAGGAAGTAGAGGAAGGAAGAGAAGATGAACTATTCACGAGTTAAGATATTTACTCAGATGATACTACCAGTATCATCTTTGGTGCCTTTCTAAAGCATTGGAACTTCAGCTAATTACAACTCAAAGAACTATGAAAATAACATTAAAGGAATTAAAACTAACTGACAGAAAGAGCAAAATGGATACGAGAGCAAACTAAGTAAAGAATATTCTAACATGTAAGAAAGTGAAATGGACATGTGCAGGACATATAATGACAAGGAAAAATTATATACGGACATTAGAAATAACAGAATGAGGATTCGCGAGTTAAGCTAATTTGCTAGCGTATATATATATATATATATATATATATATATATATATATATATATATATATATATATATATATATATATATATATATATATATATATATATATATATACAAACACATACGCATTTATATATATTTGTAGATTTATATATTGTGATGGCTGGCTTTGACCACCACACAATACACTACACTTTTATCAAATTGTATTTACCATCATACTACACTAAGTCCACAAAAGGTGGAATAATACCCAAACATCAATACGAGTGCAAAGTCAACTCAAGGGGACAAAGAAAATACCACAAAAATCTCATTAAATTTAATACACAATATTTAGATAGAATTAACACCTTAACCACAATAATACAATAATAAAGGATACACACTCTTACACTCTTTGTAAAAGAAAACAATCACACGATTAAAGACATGTCATCAACTCGTACGTACTAAAAGGAGAGAGGGTCCAGAAAGGAGGAGGCCAGCGGAAAGTAAGAATATCTTAACCAATATAAACTAAATAACCCTAACAAATTCCTCAAATCCATCTAGGGGTCTTCTCAAAGAAGACAATGAACTCCCCGGCTGGAGGCTTATTCCGGGTGGCAGGAAGCAAGGATCCAAGAAAATGGTGTTGAAAGTCTTTTATAATGCTCTCATAATGAAAACAGCCCAGGATTACAGGTCGTGGGCCCGGCACACAAATACAGGAATCAAAATTTTTACCTTAGGACAGAAAGGTCCCCTTGGTTTTTACTGAACCAAGGACAGTACACAATATGTAGAATAATAATTCTTGCTGCAGAGTAAGGATATCCAATGATTATATGGCTTCAAAGCATGGCTCTGCAATGTGGCGAAGAGAAGTATAATTCCAATAGCAATAGATGTGCCGTTGGAGGCTCAGGAACACACTGAGGAACCCTCCTTCAACAAACCCCTTCATACCTCCGTTCACGCATGAGCGCAGCCACGTAACCCACACCACTTGAAAATATAAAACAGCCGTTAGTCCATAATAAACACTAACATAACCACCAGTGAAAAGACAAACTATTAAAGAAAGAATACAATACGTCTATACATAACCTTATACATAAAAAAAGACTTAAATAATTTAGAAATATATAACAACTATGTAACACCTCATCCAACAAAAGAAAAAAAAAACGGAAAATATTTTTTTTTCTTATAATGTGATTCCAATTACAACATACAGGTTATCAAATATTGAAATATTAAAATAACACTAAAAAATAACCATTAAAACAAACTGCAAAATCATGACTTAAACAAAAGGAAAGAGGGTGGAAAGTACCAAGGATTGCAGCTCACAAGGATAGCAATATATAACAAATACTAACAACCTCTTAGACTTAATACTATTCACAGGAAAAGTTTCTAAAACCAGAAACGCCCAACATCACCATTTGATAAGTAAATAACTAACCTAAGAGTTTCACATCATTCACACCATCACTAAACTTAGGAGCGAGTCATTGCTCTAACAACCGGATTCTGATTATATGTAAGATATACATAATAAACCCATGACCAAAGGGATCATTGGAGAAGTTAGGAGTGTGTGAACGTCAAGTCATAACAGGATGCAGAAGCCAAGACCAAGCTAAATCATTGCAATGTAACATTTTGTATGAAGAGTAAACACAACACAAGCATCCCGTGAGAAACAGTCGACTTATTTAATCTTTGCACGGAAATAGATGGGTTCCGGTAGTAATCTTGTGTAATCATATTTGTAATAAATGCTGAGATAACTCATACGACGTTATCACCTAAACTTATATTTTTGTCAGTTCTATTTTCAATTGTCATACGGAATGGTCATCCGACCAAACCATCCATACTCCTGTGATGGAGCTACTAATAAACCGTTTAAAAGTTAACTTATATAGACTTATTCAGAAGAAGTAACCTACAAGTCTAACAAATATATATCATATTGAAGAGACATGAGATAGAACACTAATGTGTGTTCATAACAGTACCACACCAACATATATAGTCCAAAGGCAATAACCTTTTCCACAATCAATACACTGTTCAATTTCAGGGATACAGTTCACTCACTATCAATTAATGTTGGGCTCAGAAACTACTGTCTATTTCAGTGTTATATCACACTTATCGCCATAGTGTCCAATACATACAAACACACCGAACGACACAGAGAAGACCACCACAAGACTTCCCTGCGCATACACACACACAAAATCGATGAAGAGTAATTATTAGCCTCGAAATACAGAATAACCGGATTAGTGCCTATCTCTTTTCTTAACTTATTATAAACCTTATCCTACCTGACACCTCAAAACCTTAGACCACTTAATTAATCAACCATTAGCAAGTACCAGTGATCACCCTCACCTTTTAACTTTACATACCCCGTATACTACACCTAAAACATTATAGTACTCTGTAAAGAAACCATGATTAATAAATCCTAAATATACATTTGTTTCCTCTCACTATGTGCCCACTTGAACAGCACACACACCATAATTAGAACGATACAGATACTATCTTTGATAACGGCATAGCCCTCTGCCAATTAACTACTATTCAACGCTGCGAGAGAGAAAATCGGCAACAATATTATCTTTTCTTGGGATGTGGGAAAATTCCAAATTCCACTCTTGCAGCATGAGACTCCACCTCATCAATCGTTGATTTTTATTCTTGTATCTGCTGATGAAGGTCAGTGGATTATGATCCGTCAAGACCTTAATAGGTGTATCTGAGGAGGAGAGATAAATCTGAAAATGGTTAATAGCAAATATTAAAGCAAGAGTCTCTTTCTCCACAGTGGAATACCAACTTCCTTGAAAAGAATGCGACAGGATGAGAAACTCCCTGCTCGTCATTCTGCAACAACACCACTGCTACACCAACGTCACTTACATCCATGGCAAGAGAAAAAGGAAGGTCAAAATCAGAAGGTCTCAAGACAGGGAAACTAATTAATACACTTTTTGAATTATCAAAAGCCCTTTGTGTTTCATCAGTCCTGACAAAAGCTACCTTCTTTCTCAAGAGATTTGTCAACGGATCGGCTATATCCGAAAAATTCCTAACAAACCTTCGGTAGTACCCACTCAAACCAAGGAATCTTCTGACATCCCTCCTACACTTAGGGACTACCATGTTTTCAAAACTTTCGATATTGGCCTGCTTAGGAGCAACTTTACCATTACCAACCTCATGACCCAAATATACCACCTTCATCTTTGCGAATTCCCTTTTCTTTAAATCAATTACCAAACTTGCCTTTTCAACACCTCAAATAGTGCCCTAATACGTTTTAAATGGGTTTCCCAATCCTCACTATAAATAACAATATCATCAATAACATACTTCTAAACCATGGACTAGAGTATTCATTAACCTCTGAAAGGTGGCAGCCGCGTTCTTCATACCAAACGGCATAACTTTACATTGAAACAGTCCCTGTGGTGTTACGAAAGCAGACAGGGCCCTTGCCCGCTTTGAAAGAGGAACTTGCCAATAACCTTTCAACAAATCGAATTTACTAATGTATTTGGCCTTACCCATTTGATCAATACAATCCTCAATGCGAGGTAGTGGATAACAATCAGAATTAGATAACTCATTCAACTTACAGTAATCAAAATATAACCTGAAATCACTGTCGGATTTCTTTACCAATACAACCGGTGATTACCACGGACTTTGACTAGGTTCAGTTAAGTCATGTTTTGACATATAATCCACTTCCTTCGCTACAACCTCATTTTTGAAGGGATTCAACCTGTAAGGAGATCGTTTCACTGTAGTGGCGCTACCTACATCTACATCATGTTCAAGGACCGAAGTCCTACCCGGTTCATCCAAAAATAATTCCTTATAATTAGATACTCATTTTTTCAAAGACCTTTGTTCTTCCTTACCTAAATGTGAAATTTCTTTCAAAAAATTTCCAACGACTTGCTATTATCCAACAGCCATTCACATCCATTAAAACAATCATCATCAATAACCTCTCCCTCTGAAAAAGAAAAATGGTTATTGTTCTCGGAATCTACCGTATTCCCTATAGTTGCCACGGGAATGACTTTCTCCCATTCCATATAAGCCTTCAACATATTAACATGACACAGTTGAAAAGGTTTCCTTCTTTGGGGTGTCTCCACTAAATAGTTATCTTCACTTACTTTTTTCAAAATTTTCCAAGGACCTGAAAAAGAAGCTTTCAATGGATTCCCTGGGAAGGATAACAAAACCTACACTTTATCGCCTACCACTTTCTATCAAAAAAGTACTTCATTCTTTTTTGCTACATAATAAATTTTCACCCACAAATTTCCAAGCCTTAGTTAATTTATCACCTAGACTAAACACATAATCCAATAAATTAACCTCAGGGACGTCTTCCTCTCAAGACTCACGAACCACATCTAGAGGCCCTCGAACACAATGACCAAACACAAGGTTGACAGAATGAAAAGCAAATAACAAATAAGGCAATTTCTTATCCCATTCAAAACCATGGCTCAAACAATACTTCTTTATCATAGACTTCAGGGTTTGATGAAATCTCTCCAGAACTCCCTGACTTTCGGGGTGATATGGAGAAGAGGTCACATGTTTTATATTCAACTCTGCCATTTTATCTTTGGAATGCCTACTCACGAAATTAGCTCCACAATCTGATTGAATTACTTTAGGCATCCTAAAACTGGTAAAAAAAGTCAATTAGTACGTCAACAATTTTAAAGCTTTTTATGGTACGTGGTGGTATTGCCTCGGGATATCGAGACATCCTATCCATTATTATCATAATGACTTCATTAAAAGGTTCGGAAACTACGGGAATAGGACATATAGGTGATTTTGGAATCCGCTGATTAGGTTTACCAACCCTCTGACAGACATCATAACTATTGACAAATTTCTTTACATATGCCTTCAACTTCGGCCAATAATAATTCCCTAACAATTTGCAGGAAGTTTTATGAATTCCAAAATGGCCGGCCAAACCACTTTCGTGCGCGAATGACATTAACTCCTTCCTGTAACCAAAGGGAACCATTACCTTTTTCATAATTTCATGATCAACATTATCCACCTCCATAGGGTTACTCAACCTATATAAAATATTATCAATTATATTAAATTTGGGACCAGCCATATCAGACAACTCCCCTGACTCGATAGGGAGTTCCCGAAACTCCTGTTTCTGGGCTTCGATAAGCTCTTCAGTAGTCCAATTTAAATTGTCCGTTAACATTCCAAGATCTACAGCTAGGCTATCACTATAATCTAAACTACTTAAATCTACATCAATTGTTGACACTGCAGTGTCAACAATTCTAGCACTAGAACGAGTAACTGATGCTACTTCACTCGCAGGGTTTATCAATAAGGGACAAGTATTATTCTTTATAGCCACATCATTCCCTATCACCACATCATCTTCCTTAACCGGGAATTTATCTACTATAGCCAATTTCAAATTTCCTGCAAAGAAAGGGCAGACTGAATTAAAATTTTCAATGTTATACGATTTTACCGTATCAGGAAAACCAGCCAATAACACAAATTCCTCACTTTCCGGTACAAAATTACAAGGTAATGCCTCCCTTAGGATCAAAGGCTGCGCTGCACCAGTATCACGCAAAATACGTACTCGTCTTTTCTCGGACAAATTTGCGAAGGAGACACTACCGGAGGACAAATATCTATCAAAACAACCAGGTAGTCATTTGTCAGCGGACCCTGTTGGGATATTTTCTCCCTCTCTCTTCTCCATACCCATCACTGGCCTACTATTAGTATCTTGCGCTCTTCTAAACGCATAAGACATGCTCTTTACGTGCCTCTTCTTATTGCAAAAGAAGCATGTTAATGTCCTCACTTTCTCTGGATTGTATATAATTGGCCTATCACCTCTGTTAGGAGAAAAAATTTTATTAGCATTACCCTGATTATTACCTCGATAATTATTTGTACTAAACACATTAGCATTATCATTCAGGTTAGCATTATTATTCCTACCTATCTTAACCCAACTAGACTTCACAATTGTCGTTACTCCCCCTAACTCACTCTTATGAGACAAGTAATATTCACCACTAGCGATGGCTACCTTCTGAACGGTCTCGAGTTTTAACTCTTCGAGGTGGACCTTCAGTTTATCCGGGACACACCTCTTAAATTCCTCCACCAATTTCTCAAAATCTACCACCTCCTTGGACTTGAACCAATCACTAGCATATTGTTCCTTCACCCTGGCAAATTCAACAGAAGTTTGTTCCCTACTTTTTCTAAGTTCCGGAAGCATTGCCTATAGGCTTCAGGGACTAACTCATAGGCCTTCAAGACGATAGCCTTCACAATCTCATAATCTGCTGATAGCGTTACATATACCCTCTGAGCTCTTCCAACCAATTTACTTTGTACAAGAGTGGTTCAATACTCTTGGGGCCACTCCAACCTTGCAGCAATCCTCTCAAATGATACAAAAAATTCTGCTACATTATTCTCCTCAACTTTAGGCACAAATTTGAGAGCCTGCTCTCAATTAATAGCAGGATTACTGACCTATTTGAGGAATGGGCAGAGGAAAAATAACATGGGTTTCTCATAGCAATCTCATGCTGCCTCTCCTTTTCTCTTTCCCTTGCCTTAAACATTTCTATTTCAAATTCCATTTGTCTCAGAGCAATTTGCCTATCCAAAACTTCTACAGACACTACTTTATCATGTTTCCCCCCTTTTACCCCACCTGTCTTTACTGTTTTAACATAATCATAAATTTGCAATAGCAATACACCCTTTCTTATGGACACTTCATATTCCAATACAAAATGCTGTGATACAATTTCCAAGTCTTCCTTATTTAACTCTGCCAACCTCTCTTGCCACCCCTCTCCTCTAAGGAGTTCTAATACGTTAACAGCCATGATGACCACTTATTCACACAAAATACTAAATTTAAATAAAACAACACCGAGGAGGTGAAAATACACTGCCTGAAAAATTACCCCAAAAATCAACTTTACACATACACCGGTGAATACTCAAGAACGAAAGATCATTGCAAAGTCGCCACTTGTGATGGCTGGCTTTGACCACCACACAACACACTACACTTTTATCAAATTGTATTCACCATCATACTATACAAAGTCCACAAAAAGTGGAATTGTATCCAAACATTAATACGAGTGCAAAGTCAACTCAAGGGGACAAAGAAAATACCTAAAAAATCTCCTTAATTTTATTATAATAATTATTATTATTATTATTATTATTATTATTATTATTATTATTATTATTATTACTAGCCAATAATACAATAATAAATGATACAAACTCACTCTTACACTCCCTGTAAAAGAAAACAATTACACGATTAAAGGCAGGTCATCAACTCATACGTACTAAAAGGAGAGAGGGTCCAGAAAGGGGGAGACCAGCGGAAAGTAAGAATATCTTAACCAATATAAACTAAATAACCCTAACAAATTCCTCAAACGCTTCTAGGGGTCTCCTCAAAGAGGACAATGAACTCCCCGGCTGGAGGCTTATTCCGGGTGGCAGGAAGCAAGGATCCAAGACAATGGTGTTGAAACTCTTTTATAATGCTCCCATGATGAAAACAGCCTAGGATTACAGATCGTGGGCCCGGCACACATAAATACAGGAATCAAAATTTTTACCTTAGGACAGAGAGGTCCCTTTGGCTTTTACTGAACCAATGGCAGTACACAATATGTAGAATAATAATTCTTGCTGCAGAGTAAGGATA
>NC_090754.1:13544422-13559422 GCF_036898095.1 Palaemon carinicauda
TATCCAAAGGGCACGGAGTAGGTTCACCTCGCGAGAAGAGCTGTCTGCGGCAGGTTGAAGGCGAGCGATACTGGTCATTTCCCTGAGGGCAAGCGAAGCCCTTTGGTCCCCCAATGGTTGTTGCGAGAGCTGAAAAAGCTTTGCTATACGGGCGGCTGGCGATGGCGAGTACTGCTGCAGAAGGTATGATTTGAGGGCGTCATACGCTATTGGGGTGTCTCCTTGTTCACAAAGCCAGTCGGATATTTCTGGGAAGGTGTCCTCGGGTATCGCCGCGAGAACATAATCCGCTTTGGTGGTTGAGCGAGTCACGCCCCTGATACGAAAGTGGACTTCAGAGCGTTGAAACCAAGCGAACGCTTCTCTGCTGGCGAACGGTGAAAGTTTCAATGGTGTGGCCGCGGCGCCAACTGCCATAGAGTCTGTCTCCGTCATAGTACCAACGATGGAGGGGCGAGGGAGGTGGGGGTGGAAGGCAGTGGGAGCGAGTCGACTTCCTGGGTCACCAATGTGACGGTGCCGAGTAAGGGTGTGAACTCAAAGGCAGATTGGAAACGACTGAGTTATTTATTAAGGAACACTCTGCTTTATATACAAAACCTCAAGGCAACAGGACGTGACATGTTCGAGAGACAGACAATGATACAGAGAAAAACCGGAGACATGATCATTCAGGTTCTTTTTAGTGCGAGGGAGGAGCGAAGATACAAGCATAATATATACAAAAGGAATTACGTACAATTGTGTGAAACACGGTTGGTAAAATATATATATATATATATATATATATATATATATATATATATATATATATATATATATATGTGTGTGTGTGTGTGTGTGTGTGTGTGTGTGTGTATGTGTGTGTGTATGTGTGTGTGTGTGTGTATGTATGTGCTTGTGTCTGGGTCGAAATGCTGACTGCCGTATTTCCGACAGCCAAAATTCTAGCACCCAAAAACCTGGCAGCCATACTCCCACCAATTTGTTTTTCTTCCGTAGTCGTCCTAAACCCCGGGTAATTTTACTTGGAGAGGAAGTCGTGAAGCAGAAGATGGATTAAGATCTTGAAGGTGGGAGGCGTTATAATTAACTTTTCTTTTTCTATTTTTATTCCAGGTGGTCAATAGAAAGCAAATTGAAACTTAGAAGAGAGAGAGAGAGAGAGAGAGAGAGAGAGAGAGAGAGAGAGAGAGAGAGAGAGAGAGAGAGAGAGAGAGAGAGAGAGAGAGAGAGTTTATTATACATGAAGAGTACTATACTTCAAACTTGAAAGCGTTTGCAAAATAGTTGCATTATACTAAGAACTAAAACTGTGTGAATAGGATCTGACTAAAATAAATAAAATGTTAATATTTAGATATCAACCGTTTCAAGCATGAAAAGCATTAGTCTGACACGTAGAATCAGATAATCCGTAAGCATCAAGCTGGTTAGATTGTTTTCTCGTTTCTTCATTTAGCGGTCGTTAAGGTAGGAACTCAAAAGTCAGTTTTTTTTTTTTTATGTCGATATCAGGACACACTTGGAGTCTCTAAGTGGTTCCTAGTCCATACGGAGCATTAAGATGAAAACGTCTCTCAACTGCCACTTAGATTTGTGTCAACTATAACAGTGGTATGCACCTGCGGTCAGATCAGGATATTTAAAAGGTCGATACGATCATCAATGAACGGTTGTCATTTTGTCAGCAAGCACAATGGACAGTCTAAATACCACGAAGGGATCGAGAAAGGATCTGCAGCTTTTCAAATACTTTTTTCGACAGCAGAGGAGAATGGAGGCTATTTGGTTAATGTTTCTAAAGGTCACAGAGAGAGAGAGAGAGAGAGAGAGAGAGAGAGAGAGAGAGAGAGAGAGAGAGAGAGAGAGAGAGCGAGAGCAGCATAGTGATTACAACGTTCGATTAGTATTATAACGAACCTCTATAGAGTTAAACAAAGGATAAGGAAACAGCCAAAACAAAATTATATCCTCCTCACCAGCATTGAAGTAAGCTCCCTGAAGCTCAAAAAATTTATGTTTAGTTATTCAATTTCTAGTGAAGGCTAAATCTTATACTGGCCATTATAACTTTCTGATGATAAGTTTTAGAATTCAAATGAAAGAACTGGATTTCAAAGCTTTAAAGCATATTTTTGAAAATTAATAAATAAACTTTACTGTCATATAAAATGAGCAAAGACCATATTGAACTATTTTTGCAGTGGTGAAGTAAGAAGTAAAAGGTTCTTACTTTTTGCAGTTTTCTGCTGCTTATAAGAAAATTTTAGTTCAAAATGATATTGTGCGGATGCACTGGTTAATATGCGGTATGCACCAGTTAGATAATAACTGAGAGGCAAAGTGAGTGCAACTATCTTTATTTCGTCAGAGCATGAGTTTATTTAGAACCCATTACAAGGTAGAATGGCAAAAAAGCTCAAACACAATCATGCAAAAACATACAGGCGAGGAGAGAGTGATAATGATAATATACAAAAAAAAAAAAAAATACAGTTACAGTGTACAAGGTGTGTGATACACATGCACTACATGACTCCCCCCTAAAAAATTTGAAAATACAGCACCCTTCTCTGGAAAGGCGCGTTGTAGGCGGGTTATCTTACAGGAAATACGCATGTTTAAGGTTTTCTTTACCACAAACGTTTAGTAAGAACGCCTTCGTTATTCGACAGATCACGAGGAAAGGGCCCATGTGTGGGGGCGTTAGAGGTGGCTAGCTGGTGTCGTTAAGCAAGGAAACGTATGGTACATTGTGCAAACCTGTCGGTATGTGTTGCCTCACTGGGGACTTGTGAGTCTGAAGGCATGAAGTAAATTTTCCCATAACATGATGTAGGCACTGGAGATTATCGGATGAAAAAAAATTGACTGGGATGACCAACAGGTTGCCATAGATTATTTCAGCTGCCAAGACCTCCAGGTCCTTAGTCTCAGGAGGACCCAGGGAGGATGTGTAAACCAGTTGGAATCCCTGCAGCTGCACATCAAATCGGCCTTGAGGATACGGTGAAAACATTCAACCATTCCGTTGACAGTAGGGTTGTATGGGGTTGTCTGATGCAAGGTGATTTCCAGGAGATTCGCTTAATGTCTATAATTGAAAAGTGAGAGCGGTACCACTGTTAGGAGTAATATTCTTATGGATACCAAATCTCACTATTCCTCCTGAGAGTAAGGTAGATGTATACGAGGCGGACATTGCAGTTTCCGTGGGAAGTGCTTCAGGTCGATGAGTGGAACAGTTGATGACAGTAAACAGGTAACGATATCCTTGTGATGTGGGTAATGGACCTAAAGCATCGACGGGAATATAGGCAAAGCTCCACTGAGGGTTAGGAACGATGCTAACTTTTGAATATATGACTATGCGCTTTTTGAGGTTTCTTATGTACAGGCACAGACACCATCCTTAGCATCCTTAGTAATGCAATGCCAAATTAACTTTGTCTTCAGTAGATGTGCTATCTATGTCTACCAGAGGAGGGTGGCGTTGGAGTCTTCGAGAGTGACGTCCTCCCAGCAGAGGGATATGCAAGATGTTCTACATGCTTGGTAATCTGGATCTTTTTGTTGGGCTTCTGTCAAGATGTTGTAATCCAATCCCAGATGAATAGCGGCCAATGATTTTCTTGACAGGGCATCGGCTATGGGATTCATTTTCCCAGGGACGTGTTCAAGGGTACAGTTATATTCAGCCACAGCGGAGAGATGTCGGTGTTGACGGTGAACCTGGCGTCAGACTGTCGAGTGAAGGTGTGTACCAGAGGAATATGGTCCATCCAAATGATGAAGGGTGTACTTTCCAAGAAGTGGTGAAAGTGACGGACAGCCAACAATTCGTGGTAGAAGGTAGAGTAGCCGGATTCTACATTGGACAGTTTTTTACTGAAGAAGGCCAAAGTGCGGGACAAGCCATTGACCACCTGCTCGAGTACTTCCCCAATAGCGACGTCACTGGAATCGGTGGAGAGAAAAATAACGGCAGCGGTTGATAGGGCATTCTTCACATATGATCGCTTCTTGAAGGAGATCCCATTTCAGGGGTTTTTGGCTTGCCCGTGATGGAGGCATAGAAGTAGCCAAGAGTGGCATTGATGTGTGGCAGGAAACGGGGATAATAGCTGATCATGCCCAAGAATTCTTACGGCGCTTTGACGGTCGAGGGTGTGGAGAAATTCGGAACAGCTGCTACCTTCTCAGGGAGGGGTAGACTCCAGGTTTGAAGCGGATCAGTCGGTGTCCTAAGAACGTTACTCCGTTGGCGCTAAAGCTACACTTATCATTCCAGACTACAATACCATTCTATTTACGGCGGTAGAGCACTATGCATAAGTGACGGACGTGTTCCTCTCTTGAGAAAGAGAATACAAGCATGTCTCCTTGTAGCATACTCAGAAAAGGAGTTCCCCTAAGATGCAGTCCATGAGATGTTGAAAAATAGCCTATTAAGGACAAAGCATGAGTAATTAAATGTATATGTACAGAAGGCGGTAGTGATGGTGGTATTGGAGATGTCCTCTAGGTTCATTGGCTCCTGATAATACCCCTTCAGGAGGTCGAGCGTGAAAAAAAACCTTCCCTTTGTCCAGTAGGAGGTCATGTCGGCGATGTTTGGGAGGGGGTAATATTTCAGTTTTGTCTGCATGTTCAGGTGCCTATAATTCCCACATGGACACTGAGAGCCATCTTTCTTCAGGAAGATGTGTAAGGGGGATGACCACTGGCATGAGGCCTTTTTAGCAAAGGCCCATTTCTTCCCTTTCAGCGATCATTTGTTTAGTGGCTGCTAAATGACTCAGTGCCAGACGTTTGAATCTGGCAAATACTGGAGGCCCAGTCATCTTGATATGGTGATAAATATTATGTTTAACAGGAATCGTGAGCGATTGATAATGTTCTGGACGGAACACTGCTGGGTATGACGTGAGGAGGTAGGATTAGGCATCCCTGGGTGCGCTAATATGAAGAGCAAAGTCGGAGCGGCCAAGTTGGAGAGGTGTTGAGGAGTATGAATCCAAGTTGACTAACCGATGATGAACGACATCAACTAGGAGATGGAAAATTAATAGAAAGTTCACACTAAGGATTGGCAATGTGACATCAGGTACGAGAAACTTCCAATATGAGGGTTTCATAACAGTGGGTGGGTATCGCAGATCCGTTGGCAGCTACCACACTGATGTCAGCAGACTTAGACAGACTACTTTGTGTCCTTGAGAGTGCCCTTGACAAAAGAGAATGCATGAACTTGTGCCTACCAAAAATTACACCCCTCTACCTGCAACATGTGAAAAGAAAAGATTAGTAACATTGGAGGTCACTGCCACAAGTGATGGCCTGCTAACAAATTTTATGGCCACTGACAACCATTCACACATTTCTTCGCAGTATCCCCAAATCTTGAGTGGTATTAGCATAACTGTTGTCGACGGGCATTAGAAAGTGGCTGTAGAGGTCGTCGGTTTGGACATGAGCGAGAGGTGGGTGGTGGGCGTTTTTTTTTTCGCAGCTCTGGCACGTCACAGGCTGGGTGTTCGTGTCCTATCATATTCACATTCAGCTTCGTATAATGTTCAATAGTTGTCCACTTCGTCGGGAGTGGAGTCGTTGTTGGAGGACTTGAAGATACTGAAGTGGCTGTCCATAATATCAAAATATTGACCTCGTATATAGAAGCGCTTACAGGTTCGGGTAGACGCCGTTCTCAGAAGGTACGTAATAGATTCCCTTCTTTAGGAGAGCTCTCTGCTGCTTGTCGGGGACGAGCGATACTGGTCCTTTCCGGGAGAGCTGAAAAAGATTTGCTATGCAGGAGGCTGGCAATGGCGAGTACAGCTCTAGGAAGTATGACTTGAGGGCATCGTAGTTTATTTGCGTCCCCTTGCTTGTACAGAGAATTGGAAATTTCCAGAAAGGTCTCAGGGACTGTCACAAGAATCTAATCCACTTTGGTGCTTGACTGAATAAAGCCAGCCCGACACTTGCACGAATTTGTGGCATGCATTGTCACGACTCGAGTCGTGAACTGGCGTGAACTCATCGTGAACCGGCGTGAAGTGTTCATAAACCCGTTGTGACATCATGGCATGTCGTGACGAGAATTTTGAAATGTTAAAAATTTTGGTCACAACAAAATTTCGTGACCGGGTCGTGAACTATGCGTTAACTGTTTGTGAACTCTTTGTGAACTCGTCGGGACAATGCGGGAGGATGCGTGCCAGTGCGTGGCAATGGGTGTCATGCCACGACTGTCACGAACTGCCACGAATAGTTCAAGAACAGTTCTCGTCGAGTTTACGAGTAGTTGACGACATGTTCACGAATATGACCACGTCGCAGTGTGGCCGTGCCATCCCACTGACATGGTCAAGTGTACTTCACGCATTGATGGCACGAGCAGTGCACGACTAGTTTACACACTTCACGAACATTTTGCGCATGGCACAAGGAGTTCACGACTACTGCGCGACAGTGGTGCTCGCGTCAGTGTGGTGGTAAATATAGAGCTTCCAGGACACTGTTCGCCATTCCAGAGCTCGCCAGCGAAGAGACAACATTCCTAAAACCAAGCTGACAAAAGAAAGAGGGAGAAGGCCAGAAGCCAACAGGCCAGAGACAGAGACCGCTGATAGAGATAATTCTCCTCACTCATCAATATCAAGTCTCGATCTCGTGATCCCGGAAACACAGCAGGATACAAGCCAGAGACAGCCATCTCGTGAGGACGAAATGAAGCAAAAGAAGCGGGTCCGGATGTTCAAGAAAGAAATCCCTGACTACCACCGGACAGAAGAGGCGGAGATTAGGTTGGCTGACCTTGTGAAGGAGAACCCCCTGCTGTTTGACAAGAAGCACAAGGAATGGATCAACGTGACAGCCTAGAACAGCCGGTGGGACTGACTTGGAGAGCAGCTGGAGCCTCCTACCACTAGTGCCCAATGCAAGAAGCATTATGAGAACTTGAGAACCAGAGTGGGGAAGATTATTAAGAAGGAGAAGAAGAGTGGAGCTGGCCAGACCCAAAGGAGTGCCAGTGAGGACCATATCATGGAGACCTGGTGTTTCCTGATACAACACATCATCCTAGGAGAGACAGTCTCCAGTGAGCAGTTTTCTGGCTCAGAGTCAGGTGCAGTGACGGTCAGTGACGGAGACGATGAGGAAGTGATGTCCACAAGTTCCCACAGCCATGCATCTACTAGCACCGGGAAGGGCAAGGGCAAGGGGAAGCGGTCCAGCCCAACAAAAGACACCACATCCAGCGTCACCTCGGTGTCCCACAAGGACATCATTACTGTAGTGAAAAATGTGTGAATCCCAATGTCTACATGTAGATTGTATTCCAATTTCATCCATTGTTTTTGACATGGAATGTGCAATATGTTGCATTGAAATACTGTACTAAATTGTTACGATGTTTGTATGTTTCAGATCCTGTCCGAAGCCGATTCCTTTGGGGCCCTCGTACACCGGCTATCATAAGATCGTTCATGATTTTTTGTGCTTGCTGGAAGGCCAAATGCATGCCATCCCAGAGGACTACTGGCATGAATTCCAGATAGACTGCCTCAACCTTGTACACCGCTACAGGCAGCGGCATCAGGTCTTCCAGCAGCCACAGCAACAACTAATCATGACCTGGCTAGGCCCACAGCAGCAGCAACCTTGGCAGCCCCCTCAGCAGCAGCAGTTCTGACATCCACCTCAACCAGCAACCTCGCAGACACTGCCAGAGCAGCAGCAGCAGCAGCCTCAGCACCATCGTCCAACCAGTCAGCCATCATCTGTAACCTGGATGCCACCCCAGTCACCACAGCATTCAGGCCAGTCTTCCTGGCCCCGTACCATGGAGTGGCAACCAGGTATGCCACCTTCACCATCAGCCACCTTTGTCCAGGTTACTTCACCAACAACTTCATTATCGTCACCCACCCATGGCTAGGCTCCTTCACCAACACCTTCATTGTCGTCGCTGTCAGACACATTCAAGACACCTGTGACACCACTCAGCTTCCCGGTACTGACCCTGGGGTCCGTCGAGAGCAATCTAGAAGAGGGCATGTCGCCCTCATCCCTCTACACCTCCAAGGAACTCAACACCCCACCAGTCCATCAGGCATCCCCATGCAGCGGTACCACAACCAGCAAGGTCACTGACTGAGATGAGATGAGACACTTGTAAATATTTGTAAATAATTGGACAGTGATACTTGTACATATTTTACGTTTGCTGTTTTAATGTAAATAAAATGCTTTCTTATTTCAAATCACTTGTAAATATTTGTAAATAATTGGACTGTGATACTTGTACATATTTGATGTTTGCTGTTTTTATGTAAATAAAATGCTTTCTTTTTTCAAAAAACTTATTTTTCTATAACCTTAAAATAAAGTGAAAGAAAATGGAAACAAAAAAAAATAAAACACAAAACAAAAAAGAAAGAAAAATAAACCAAAAAATAACGGGCCAAAAAAAAAAAAAACGAAAAATAAATGTTTCTTTTATTTCAAAATTGGAACAGCTGTGGATGCAGCTTATGGAGCTACTACCAACAAGGCCACTGACTGAGATGACAGACATGTAAATATTTGTAAATACTTGTACATATTTGATATTTGCTGTTCTAATGTAAATAAAATGCTTTCTTATTTAAGAAAATAAAGGGCAACAAAAAAATACACATGAAAAACATACGTTTCTTTTATTTCAAAAATGGAACATCTCTGGATGCAGCTCATGGAGCTACTACAACTCTTTCTTGCCAAGGGACAGCACCAGCAGGGGAAAGGTAGTCTCGCTGATCCTTTGCATCCTTCTGGGTATGATGGCCGGTTAGAGGCGGCAGCCCCTGCAGGTGTTGCTCAGTCCTCCATCCACCAGGGATCAGATCATGTGTGTCCGGATCTTCGTAGTCCACTTCTGAAATTGCGTGTGGGTATCTGATGAGGATGAGGTTGTGCAGGACACAGGCAAACATGGTGATCAGGTTGATGGTGTCGGGGTTCTGCTGCATCGTCGTGTAGAAGCAACGGAGCCTTTGACATAAAATTCCAAAGGCATTCTCCAAGACATGTCGGGCACGAGACAACCTGTAGCTATATATGCGTTCTCGTAGGTCTTGTGACCGATGGGAGAATGGTTTCCTCATCCAGGTTTGGAGAGCTAAGGCGTCATCCCCTACGAAGTGCTAGGGCACTGGATGGTCATCATTAGCGAGTGGTTCTGGTTGAGGCACTCCAGCTCTGTTCTCTTCTACAGCATCATGCAGGGAACAGTTGCTCCATGTTCCTCCATCCAACGCACCACCCTCTGCCCAACATCCACATAGAGGAACTTGTAGGTAGGATCTACCACTGCCATCAGTACAATGCTGTGGAAGCCCTTGTAGTTGTAGTAGTAAGATCCAGCATTGGGTGGCTTCTTTATGGCGATGTGCTTTCCGTCCACAGCCCCCAGACAGTTGTGGTAAATCCATCTGGAGCTGAACCTGGCAGCAACTTCCTACCAGTCCTCTTCCGTTTTGGGGCAGCGCACCACTTCGTCCTTGTCGACCGCGATGATTGCTTTACACACCTCGGGTATGAACTTGCAGATGGTACTTGCTTTAACCCTGAAGCTGTACTGCAGACTTTGATAGGAATTTCCAGTGGCTAAAAAGCTGAGGGTGACAGCCAGCTTGAGTGCAACTTGAAGCGGTTCCCTCATGAAGGTAGACTGCTTCTGGAGGCAAGGGGTTAACTTCTCAACCATCTTTTGGAACAGGTCAGCTGTGATTCTGAGGTAATATTTGCAGCCCTTTGATCTTCCTTGTGGAGTTCAGTCAGTAGACTGTCATACTGTCCAAACTCGTGCCTTTTGGTTAACCATTTCCTGACCCACACTTTCCTTTGTATCTTTCTTCGAGGTGGGGTTGCCTTTTGTTTCTCTTCTGCCTCTGCCAGCCTTTTCTGTTGCTCTTCAACAATGGCTAGAGCAGCTACCAGGTATAGGTATCATCTCCTCTTTGCAATGGTGTCTCTGACAGTAAGCATGGTTGTCTCTTCCAAAGCCAATCCAAGAATGGCCTCGGGTTGGAGAAGCACCGTTTTATATGGTAGGGCCAAGTCGGCACGACACCATCCGAATTGCGTGAACTCGTCATGCTAATGCGGGAAGTGGGCAAACTATGCGCAAACTATGCGTGAACTCGTCGTGAACTCGTCGTGCCAGTTTGTGTTAATGTGGACACGAACGGGCACACATTTGAGAACTATTCGTGAACTCGTTGTGAACTCATCATGAATTATGCGTGAACTCGTTGTGAACAGTGCGGGACGTACCAGTTCGTGCCACAAAATGTCACGACTTGCTATGACAAATTCGTGGCAAAAAGTCGTGCAAGTGTCAGGGTACCCTGATGCCCTTGATGCAAAACTGGACTTCAGAACGCTGTAATGAGGCGAAAACTTAATAGTAGAGTTAGTGTCTGAGGGCAACATCATAATACAGTAAGACATAGCAGTTGGAGGGGAAGGCTGGATAGAGATCGACACTCCGGCGGTCACCAATGTGCAAATACATCAGTTAATGTGTAGATGCACCAGTTAGGTGATAAATGAGAAGTGGAGTGAATGAAACTAACTTTATTTCGATAGAGCATAAGTATATATACAAGCTGTTCCAAGGAAGAATTGCACAAAAATTCAAACACACTGATGCAAGAACATACAGGCTTAAACAGGTTTTCAGTGCTAAAGGAAAACTATAAAAATACAATACAAAAGGGAAAAAATACTGATAAAGTCCACGAGCATGTGATACATATGCAGTACAACATTTAAGATGCCCTACGCGGAAATTGCTTACATCTAGAAACAGTACCCCGTGTTCAAGTAGTGTTGATCATTTACGTAACTCGATTATTGTTATAAATATGTCTTTTCCAAGGAACTGGTTGATGATGATATTAATGAGGACTATACCCAAATTCTAACGTCCTATCATCTATAAATTTTTTTCTAGCAGTATTGTACCATACATTGCAGGATTCATTGTTCAAAAATTGAAAAAAAAAAAAATGACTGCCAATGACAATAATGTATTACCAATTTTAACCCTGAGTATGTTGTAAAAATCTGCCAGAATTATGACATTTTGTTTCACAAATCAATACCATTTAATAAAAATTCTTATATTAGCCTTTGCAAAAAAAGTTCCAAAAATCATATATGGGGTTACGAAATAATACATGGGCAAAGCCATTTCTTTTTCAAACAGAGAATATATTTTTTAATGCGATCCACTGCAAATTCATTTAGCCTTGCTCATCAAAGCAACAACTGAGAAGTAATCACAGGTATTCTATTCCTATGCAGGGAAACATTGTACTGCCTCCGTGCAAGCAAGTAACAAAATGAAAAGTTGCCAGACATTCTCAAAACTTATTCACTCCAATGGCAGTAAAATTATATATATATACATACATACATATATATATATATATATATATATATATATATATATATATATATATATATATATATATATATATATATATATACATATATATATATATATATATATATATATATATATATATATATATATATATATATATATATATATATATATATATGATAAATTTTGCACATTTAGACGTGTTTTTCATATTCAAATAAGCCATATATATTTTGGATACATTAATGACTGGATTATCTTAACGACCTCGGGATCAAAGCCCCAGCCGAAATCACACAAAGACAAGAGCTTGTGAACGGCCGGGAATCGAAACCTGGTCGGCAAGCATGTAGATATGGCTTATTTGGATATATATACAAATATATATATATATATATATATATATATATATATATATATATATATATATATATATATATATATATATATATATATATATATATATATATATATATATATATATATATGTATATATATATATATATATATATATATATATATATATATATATATATATATATATATATATATATATATATATATATATATATATATATATATATATATATATATATATATATATGTATGTATGTAGTGATAAATATTTGCAGAGATAAATGTGATTTTCATATTTCAAATAAGCCATTTATATTAATACATTAAAGTCTGGTTTCTTTTAACGACCTCAGGATTGGAGCCCCAGGCGAAATCGCTCAAAGACTATAGTATCTGACTGGCCGGGTTTTGAACCCTGGTCCAGGATACTTGTATGCCATTGACCATACCACTCAGCTACGAAGAAAGATAAAATTCAGTGACAAATCTTCTGTACATATTCCTGTCGAATTCAGGTTTTTTGTACTTAGAATTGAAATCAACCCATCTTCACCATCGAAGGTAATTGGTAGGTTCGGGAATTGGTATTCGATTTAAGGCCGATTCACTCGACCCGTTTTATTTCCGACAGGCAGGCCGTCATTTAAGCAGCGTCTAGCTTTCTTGCGTGTTTCCAAATCCAACTGTTCATATGACCCTTCAGGCTGTTGGCGGCCCTCTGTCGTCAGCCGTCTAAGTCAAATTGGCTTTCTTCCCAAGAAACCCCAACTGGTTATACCGCTGTTAGCCGCCCAAAAAACAGGTGGATAATACTACGTGTGAATGAGGACCCGTATCATACCCATTCGTTTTGTAGCCTACAACCCCGATTTTTCCTCATAGAGTCATAGAAAGTATAGTAAGTTTATTGTTGACATTACGGATAAGAGGTTAATTGAACTTGTTCGAGGGTATGAGGAAATGTTTGGCATGGCAAACAGAAAGTATAGCAATAAATTACATAAAGAAAATATATGAAAAGGGATTGGAAAGGCATTATATAAAACAGGTGAGTATCATGATTTTGTTATTCTTAGAATGGTGCAGAAAGTATATTGAAGTTGTATAACTATTTAGTTTAACCACAATCTTATAGTGTCAAAATTATTGTAATTTACTCTGTCCTCACGTGACAGAGTTTGAAAAAACAATGAAAACCGCGTCCGGATAAACAGATAGGGAACTCCCCGTGTGAATGTGCAATATTTCAACGGCGGTTAGCCAACGCCGAGTCTATCGGAAAAAAACAGGTTGTGTGAATCAGCCTTTATGGTAAATTTTTCACATTTAAACGTGTTTTTCATATTTCAAATAGGCCATATATAATAATACATTAAAATCTAGATTCTCTTAACAACCTCGGGATCGGAGCCCCAGACGAAATCACTCAAAAATTATAGTATCTGGCTGGCCAGGTGTCGAACCCTGGTCCAGGATACTTGTATTCCATTGACCATACCACTCAGCCATGAAGAAAGATGAAAGTCAATAATAATTTTATTGTAGGTATACCTGTCGAATTCTGGTTTTTTGTACTTAGAATTAAAATCAACTCATCTTCACCATCGAAGCTAAATGGTAGGTATGGGACTTGGCATTCGATTTATGATAAATTTTGCACATTCAAACGTGTTTTTTTTTATATTTCAAATAAGCCATATGTATAAATACATCATAGTCTGGAATCTCCTAACGACCTCGGGATCGAACCCCCATTCGAAATCACTCGAAGACTATAGTATCTGACTGGCCGGGTTTCGAACTCTGGTCCAGAATACTTGTATACCATTGACCGTACCACTCAGCCACGAGAAAAGATAAAAGTCAATGACAATTCTTCTGTACATTTGCCTGTCGACAGGTATATGTACAAAAAGAATTGTCATTAACTTTTATCTTTCTTCGTGGCTGAATGGTATGGTCAGATAATATAGTCTTTGAGTGATTTCGCCTGGAGCTCCGATCCCGAGGTTGTTAAGAGAATCCATACTTTAATGTATCAATATATATGTCTTATCTGATGTATATATATATATATATATATATATATATATATATATATATATATATATATATATATATATATATGTATATATATATATATATATATATATATATATATATATATATATATATATATATATATATACATACGTATATATATATATATATATATATATATATATATATATATATATATTACTCTGTATATATATATATATATATATATATATATATATATATATATATATATATATATATATATATATATATATATATATATATATATTACTGTGTGTATATATATATATAAATATATATATATATATATATATATATATATATATATATATATATATTACTCTGTATATATATATATATATATATATATATATATATATATATATATATATATATATATATATATATATATATATATATATACATATATATATATATATATATATATATATATATATATATATATATGTATATATATATATATTACTCTGTATATATATATATATATATATATATATATATATATTTATATACTGTATATATATATATATATATATATATATATATATATATATATGTTTATATTTATATAGATACATATAGATATATATATATATATATATATATATATATATATATATATATATATATATATATATATATATATATATATAATACGGCTGGCAAATTACATAAACTCCCGAGCTCAGAACTCACCTGTTTATTTTCAAATGTCTGTTATACATGAAAATTAATATCCGAGCTCTGAGAAAATTGTACAACTCCCAGATGGCAATGCATAAAACACTGAATATATAAAGGCCTCTTACGTACTCCCAAAGCAAAACTGGGTGATTTTTTTAATAAGAAATATCCAAAATCCACCTCTAATTCTGATTCTTAAACAGGAACTACGAGAAAGCACTGTTAAGAAATATGGGTGATCGAAAATAATACACACTTTACAAGAATAAATATGTTCTATAAAAAGTTACAAATCTAGTTCAAAAAGAATTATCATCAAAATGAAATTACTCAAAATATTAAATCATAACAAACCATAGACTATGACAAATGAAAGATTCTTTGAAAAAAAAAATTATACAATTATTTGCTTTACTGGAAATTAATTTATTAAG
>NC_090754.1:13564422-13581922 GCF_036898095.1 Palaemon carinicauda
ATTATTTTCTTTCCTGAAATGAAGGTCTAAAGAATACATATTCTATAGACCTTGCATGAACTAACAAAAGAACGATCAAATGCAAAAATTTCACTACTTTCCATACAAAGAAAAATAGAGACAATCTTTCTTTAAAATGAAAAGATTTTTTTTTTAATACATTTCATGATATCCAATATTTCTATTAAGAAATTTAATAGACCGTAAGTTTCTGTCCAATAAATTAAGATGAGAATTAGCAGCTGTACACCAGACAGGAGAACAATACTCAAAACAAGGTAAAATGAAAGAATTAAAACACTTCTTCAGAATAGATTGATCACCGAAAATCTTGTAAGTCTTTCTCAATAAGCCAATTTTTTGTGCAATTGAAGAAGACACAAACCTAATGTGTTTCACAAAAGTAAATTTGCTGTCGAACAAATTTAAAAAAACATTATCAATTCTGAGATCCGGATGTTGAGGAGCCACCGTCCTTGACCTACTTACAATCATACTTTGAGTTTTGTTAGGATTCAACTTCATACCCCATAATTTGCACCATGCCCTAATTTTAGCTAAATCTGTATTAAGGGATTCACCAACCCCAGATCTACATTCAGGGAATGGAATTGATGCAAAGAGGGTAGCATCATCTGCATATGCAACAAGCTTGTTTTCTAGGCCAAACCACATGTCATGTGTATATAGTATGAAAAGTAATGGACCAAGAACACTACCCTGTGGAACATCGGATATCACATTCCTATACTCACTATGGTGCCCATCAACCACAACTCTTTGAGATCTATTACTTAAATAATCAATAATAATGCTAAGAAACGACCCACCAACTCCCAACTGTTTGAGTTTGAAAACAAAGGCCTCATGATTAACACAGTCAAAGGCAGCACCAAAATCAAGGCCAATCATACGAACTTCCTGACCACTATCAAGGGATTTCTGTACAGCATTGGAGATTGTAAGAAGGGCATCACATGCTCCAAGGCCTTTACGAAAACCAAATTGCAAACTAGGGAGTAGATGATTACCTTCAGCAAACCTATTAAGACGTTTTGCCAGAAGACATTCAAAAACTTTAGATAATATGGGAGTTATGGAAATTGGGCGGTAATCGGTAGGACTTGAGCTACCACAAACACATTTACATAGAGGAGTAACATTACCAATTCTCCAACAAGTGCTAAAAGCTCCTCTTCCTGCTAACTTGCGATAAATAACACATAACTTTGGAGCTAAGATATCTGCAGTCTTTATAAAAAACAAAGGAAAAATACCATTTGGGTCTACACCTCCATAAGCATGAAGGTCCATCAACAGAGCTTTAATATCACGAGATCGAAAAGCTAAACTAGTAAGATTAGCCTTAGGAAAACAAGAATGAAGAAGTTCAAGTTTTTCATTACTCTGTTTGCTGTTAAAAACATCAGCCAGAAGTGTTGCCTTTTTCTTTGGACAGTGAGTGACTGAACCATCTGGTTTAAGTAAAGGAGGAACTGTTGCAGCTACACCAAAGAGTGCAGATTTAAGGGTAGACCACCATTTATGTTCTTGAGTTGTACCAGAAAGGGTTTCTTTTATGGATAAATTGCACTCCTTTTCAGATGAGGCATAAACTCTGAGCAAAAGCTCGAAGCTGAGTATAGTTGTTCCCGGTCAAATCTGATCTGTTACCCTACCAAAGGTGATAGGCTTCCTGCTTCTCCAAATAAGCGTGTCTAAAATCATCATTGAACCACTGTTTGTCCTTCAATCGGTACCTTAGCACACAAGAAGGGATACGCCTATAAATTATGTTGACTAGATACTCATTCAAAGGGACAACAGGATCGACACTACTATATAATTGTGACCAATTCAAGCACAAAAGATCATGCAAAATCCCATTCCAGTCTGCTTGGGATTTCATATAAATTTTACAAGAGTATGATATATCGGGGACAGGCTGCTCAGTCTTCACTACTAATGAAATCAAGGCATGATCAGATGTCCCGACTGGAGAACCAACCTTACTAGTTATAACGCTAGGGGAGTCAGTGTATACGAGGTCCAGTCAATTACCACACCTATGAGTAGCTTCATTTATGATTTGCTCAAGGCCTGATTCAGAGGAAAAGTCTAAAGCTCTTAAGCCATGGCGATCGGTAGGAGATATAGAACTTAACCACTCCCTATGGTGAGCATTAAAATCACCAACAAAGACAAAAGAAGCCTTTCTATCATCTTCTTGTATCTTAGCCATAATGGTAAGAAGACAATCGAAGATAGAATCATCCATGTCTGGATTCCGGTAGATCGAACATAAATAAAAGTTGTTAGTTGTTATGCCTGCCACAAACTTTTATTACCTGAATCTCATGACATCTATATTGATAGCAGGAATTATGAGAAGCAGGATACACGGTCCTAATATACACCGCAATTCCCCTAGCCCTAGGGATAGCATCACGTTTCAACATTATTGGCTTATTAAAACCAGTTATAAGGAGCTCAGATGAGTGCCTCATATCAGAAACCAAAGCTTCTGAGCACAAAAGAATATCATACTGTCTGGACGCAACTGTAAGGTCTTGGATATTTGCATGTAGACCACGAATATTGCAATACAGAAGACGACATTGACGAAATCTAGGAAGTACTGGTCCCGGATTTCGCTCAATGTCTCCAGAGAGCATAAGAATTAATAGAAATAAAAGAGAGACATCATACTTAAAAACTAGATTAACAAGAATTATATAAAAAAAAAAATATGTACAGAATTATAAATAAAGTGATTGATGATACCCATAGACTATAGTAAAATGTCGGAAAAACTGGTCAACATGGAGGAGCCGATACACCATGCAAGGCTAAATACCCCCCAGGATAGCCACTTCAACTGATGGGAGGACAGTAAGAATGGTTTTGAGAAGAAAAAGTATCAGAAAAAGGAAAAGACAACCTCTTGATAAACCACCAGACATCCATGGCCCTTCTATTAAGCCTGCCCAACACACCATTTCAAAATAAAAAGAGGAAGAAAAAAAAATAATAATATAGAATAGTGTGCCCGAGTGTATCCTCAAGCAAGAGAGGTATATATATATATATATATATATATATATATATATATATATATATATATATATATATATATATATATACATACATATATATATATATATATATATATATATATATATATATATATATATATATATGTATATATATATATATATATATATATATATAAATGTGTGTATATATATACATATATATGTATATATATATATATATATATATATATATATATATATATATATATATATATATATATATATATAAATGTATACATATATATATATATATATATATATATATATATATATATATATATATATATATATATATGTATATCTATACATAAATGTATATATATACATATGATTATATATATATAAATACATAAATATATATATATATATATATATATATATATATATATATATATATATATATATATATATTTATATATATATATATATATATATATATATATATATATATATATATATATATATATATATATACCGTGTTAGGCGGTGTATCCTAGCAATCCATATTTGCCAATGGTTTTACTCTTATAGGTGGATGAGCAACTTAAGGAGTAATGGAGCTTTGGGTATGGAGGAAATGCCCTCCTAAATCTCAATGAAGTCACTGGCAGCAGGGTGACAGATTGGGATTAAGGCGTTGAAGAAACTATATCTTCGACTTTTACTCTTGATGCTTGGAGGTTCATCTTACTTGAATTACTATGGGCCGGCAGGGATCACTTGCCTTAGTTATATAGGCATTGAGTATCACAAGGACCTGACTATCCTTTGATATATCTAGCTAATGAATCCTCAATAGATCTAGTCAGTCATGGAAATAGAAGATGGCAGAATAGCCCCCAGTCCCGGGCGTAGCGAGGTGCTAAGAACCTCCGGTTTATAAATACTAAAGAAAAATTGAAAATAGGTAATTAGACTGTTAGACTCATGAATCAAATTGGGAAGTTACAGCAAGTGGAGAGTGAATTTATGAAATATAATTCGCATATCTTAGCCCTAAGTCAAGCATGTTGTAAGGGGATTGGTAAGGAAAATTTAGACCAATGCAATGTATGTATATATATATATATATATATATATATATATATATATATATATATATATATATATATATATATATATATATATACATATATATATATATATATATATATATATATATATATACATGTATATATATATATATATATATATATATATATATATATATATATATATATATATATATATATATATATATATATGATGACACCAAGAGCAGAAAACGTATAAACTGAGTGTGAGAGATGTAAATAGTAGACTGTTATAGCAAAGTTCAAATTAAAGCAGTGCTATATGAGTATCATAGTTGTCTGTTCCCCAAAAAAAGATTCCCCTAAAGAAAAGAAAGATGAATACTATGAAGAACTGCAGAATGTAATAGATGAGATCCCAGAAGGAGGTATAAAAATTGTGATTGGCGACTTCGATGATAAAGTTTGAGGGAATAAACAAGGGATAGAGAATGTAATGGTTGTTGATTTATGTGTTCTTAAATGATTTATCTAAATTTTACATGTTAGTAATTGCACTCACACACCACACTTATACACACGCATATATATATATATATATATATATATATATATATATATATATATATATATATATATATATATATATATATATATATATATATATATCATCAAACAAAATAATACATGAGCTGTGCTAACCATTTAGCAACCACTTATAATGAGAAGATTATTTGTTAGGGCAACCAAATAAAATGGATCTTTTCTCAACTATAATCTAAAAAGCTAACAATACATAGAATGGAAACGTCGAAGAACTACGTCTTGATAAATCCCTTTTGCGTGTTTGCCAATTTTGAGAAAATTATATATTTTCTAATTTCCACGATCACGGTTTCATGGTGATGGAACCATGAATAAATGTCAACAAAAAAGTAAGCTCACTGAGTGGTTGATGCCACTTGTAGTTACCCTTTACAATTTACATCAACCAAGTGAAAATAAAGATAAAATACATCAAACAGAAGTACAAATGATCAATTCATCGACATTAAAGTTTTCTGTTGCAAATGTTGGTGGGATGGCATATCGTCAACCGCAACAAGAGTCAAAAGACATAACTTGCAAAGATCTGCCAGAAGCATTAGCACACAAAGTAATAAGTGAATGTCTGAACTATGATTAATTACAAATGATTTTGACAATTATGGGGAAAATCTAACAAGAACATGAAACTTCATGGTGTTGCACCAGTGTAACTCAAAGTTATGGACAGCATCGTCATCATAAATGTGAATACGAAAAAAGTTGTTATCCCACTTTCATACTAAAGATGATTTATCAGCCTATATTTCTTAAAACCTCATCCATCATGCAAAAGAAAAAAATATAAGCCTTGTAGTAGCATGGCATACATAAGTATATTCAATCCATTATGACATACTGTAGGATTTCTTGAAAGTATACAATAAAAAGCCGATAAGAAAATGATTCTTCATCCAGTAATTGCTAACAGACTATCTGTCTTCACCACAGACAGCGAGGTTCTGGTACTTGGTGTAAGATAATGTCCAAAAATAACATCTCATTCATTTTATATGCCAAATTTTAGAGCGTACATTTCCATTGCTAGCATATTTTAATCATTCGGCTTTCATTTGAGGTAAGTGGTTGTAAAAGAGGCACAAGAAATTTGGCAATATTAAAATTTGGTGAATTATAAGCAGCTAAAATAGGTCTGAGTGGAACATTTTCTTTATGAATCTTAGGTAAACCATACAATATACCATAAGAGGAACCAGAGGAAAATAGGTCTAAATATACCTGTTCAGTAATGGTACTATTATCCTTTAGTCTTTTCAGTGTTCGGTTAATTTTGTCTTCAATTTAAAAAATTGGATTAAACTGAGAAGACCTAAGTCAGGAAATTTAGTTTGGTCATTTAATACTGTGTACATTTTGGCTATATAATCTGCTTTGTTGAGTAATACTGTGCCTTTACCTTTATCCAGTCTGGTTACAACGAGATTAGGATTAGAATTAAGGATTCTCTCCCCGATCTAATGCGTTCTTCAGTGGTCTATATGTTTACTTGTCCGAGATGTAATCTCGGAAATTATGTGGGTTCCACAAAAAGATCGCTGAAAGTTCGTATAGATGCGCATCGGGGAGTGAGTCATAGAACTGGATGTGCGCTCAAAACCAAAGAATTCTCAACCATCAGAGAACACGCAAGTAAATGCAAGACCAACATTGCATATAAAAACTTTGAAATCATTGCTAAACCGCCAAATAACTCCTCTCTACTAGTATCAGAGTCTTTAATGATTAAAGAAAAGGCTCCTAAACTAAACAGCCAGTTATCCTCTGTCCCCTTCCACATCGCTTAAGCTGGCAAATTTAGAATTTTCTTCCTGAGTACTGTCCTTCAGATAGTCACTCAGTTCTCTAGTCTGTTCCAGGCAGGTTGGTCTCCTTAGACAATTTTGATTTTTCTATATTTAATTTTAAGAAACTTTTCTCTTAGTTATTTTTTTTATCTCCATATTTTATTTGTTACTGTGTTTATAATTTCAATTTTAATTCTGACTGTCTTTTTTTGTATTTTATATATTTTTAATGAGTTTTGCTTATAATGTTTTATATGTCCATTTTAGCCTTGATAATGGGATGAGTCCTGAAACGTCGGCACCAATAAATTGAAAGATGTTGTCCAGACTCTTCGTCCTCCTTTTTATTTTATCTTAGAAGCTTGCCAGGAGCAACGACCTACCTCCATATTTACGCTCTCTCTCTCTCTCTCTCTCTCTCTCTCTCTCTCTCTCTCTCTCTCTCTCTCTCTCCTCTCTCTCTCTCTCTCTCTCTCTCTCTCTATATATATATATATATATATATATATATATATATATATATATATATATATATATATATATACATATATATATATATATATATATATATATATATATATATATATATATATATATATATAACGGATTTTGAGCGAAGCGAAAAATCTATTTTTGGGTGAGATGGCCATGTCGTCCTGATGGAAGTTCCTAAAGGGTAGCTTTCTTGGGTATATATAACTACGGCGATATTCCCAGAGAATTTACCTTAAGGTACCCAGAATTCTAACGCCTGGAGCGAATATCCCTAATAAGAGAACCAGGGATATCGCGAAATATCAGAGGACGTATTCTTGACACGCCACATGGCAATCTGCACCCCGAACAGAGTTAACACTTCGAAGGGGTCAATTGGCAAGAAAACGAAAACGAGAAGGAAAAAGGAGAGCCGCTCGCAAGGTATCTCTCCTCTCCCGTTTTATAAGCGTGCATTGCGCCGCTCACGGCGCCATCTGTATTCCTTGTAGCGATACATGAGGTGCTACACATACTGTATGTAGGGAGGGGACCTACAGCCCTTTAAAGAAAGGGAAGGGCGGGTCCATCAGGACGACATGGCCATCTCACCCAAAAATAGATTTTTCGCTTCGCTCAAAATCCGTTTTTTGGGCTCAAGCCATGTCGTCCTGATGGAAGTATAACAGAGCATTACTGTATCTGTGGATTCTCAAAACGTGCCGTACTCCCCGAAGGTACTTCCCGGCCAACTAGACCTAGAGACCTAAGATGTTACCGTTATACATCTTTTCAACTAACCATAAACCATGTTAGTGCTTCCTGCCCCCTACAGGGAAGAGTCCTACTAGACTCTGGAAAAGTCTCGAAGGGTACATATACCTATGTATGAATAACAGACAAGCCAATATAGTGGTGTCACCCTATATCATGTAAAGCATAGTTTGTAAAAAACCACTGCGTCAATATGAAATATCGACCAGTTCTCCGTTCAATACTGGATTGGACAAAGGTTTATATCCGAGTAGGAGGAAACTTGCATATCCGCCACCGTCCCCTTAGGGCATGGAGTCCTCCCGCCAAGGGAAAGCATAAACCAATGCAAAAAATGCTTGCATAAAGGAACAATCGATTAGAATTATCCCAGATAAATATACATAGTACGTAATGCTAAATTATTTCAAATAAATTGACACAGGTGAAGGAGACGCAAGGTTCACAAGAACTAGTTTATTGACAAACAATAAATAAAACAGGTTAAACCACAATTATATATATATATATATATATATATATATATATATATATATATATATATATATATATATATATATATATATATATATATATATATATATATATATATATATATAAGAGGAGGATAACCAACAAAATAAGCACAAGCATGATAGTAAACAGAAACTAGTTAATCTGAAAGAAAAACGTTAGTGCCACTTTTAACATACCGAGGTATCAAAATTGTAAAAGTCTGTATTACTAATCAATTACATTAGCGTTGGAAACGCTCGGCACACATGTCTGCACTTATGCTAGGTTCACCTTTGAAAGTGGAACAGTCAACGTGGGCAACCCCGTGCCCTCACACTTAGTTTGTAGAACAGTTTGTAACTACACACTCACCCCGGAATTAATCGTCCCAATTAAATCCACTGTTCCTCGCAGAGTTAAACAGCAGGGTTAACGACACAACCCACTGCTACCACAGACCTCTTTAGTTGCTCCACTTGCTTCGCATAGTGACGAAAGAACACTTCGGAAGACTTCCAGCCAGTGTATGAACGAAGATGTTCAAAATCCATACAATTAAAGAAATTTAATGATGAGGCAACTTTCCTCGGATCGTGACCTGCGGGTGTACTGTCAGGATCCGCTCTGCGAATAAAATATGTGATTTTCGCCCTAAGTTGTTTCAGTGATAAATTTGAGCCTGATGTTTCTCCCCTGAATAGTTGACCACCCCTGAAGTCTGAAGTTCTATGAAGATAGACCTTTAGGCATTCTACTGGACATAGAGATGCATCTTCTTTCAGAGGGCAGATTCTCCAGGGACCCCACCTGTTGGTGGGTAACTCATTCTTGGCGAGAAACGTAGGATCCGGAAAGAGGTTCAGTGCTCCCCCATCCAAGAACTGAACAAAACCCTCCTCTCTCGAGAGAGCTACAATTTCACTAACCCTGGCCCCGGACACGAGTGCAAATAGGAAAATAACTTTTTGGGTCAAATCCTTTAACGCACACTCCTCATTGTTCAACAGAGAAGCGAAATGCAGAACTTTGTCTAAAGACCATGAAATGGGCTTTGGAGGTGCTGAAGGTCTGAGCCTAGCACAGGCTTTAGGAATTTTATTAAAAATCTCGTTAGCGAGGTCGACCTGGAAGGCATATAAAATGGGTCTTGTCAAAGCAGATCTACACGTTGAAATTGTGTTAGCTGCTATCCCTTGACCATGGAGGTGGATGAAGAAAGATAAGCAGAAGTCCGTCGAGATCTCTTGCGGATTCTTCGCCTTGACAAAGGCCACCCATTTCCTCTAAGATGACTCATATTTCCTTCTAGTAGATTTGCACTTATATTCCTCTAGGAAGTCTATACTGTCTTTCGAAATCCCGAAACGTTTTCTCACCGCTAGGGAGAGAAAATCATGAGCTGCAGGGTCCGGGTTTTCTGTGATGAAGCGCAGACAGTCGACTTCTGGACTCGCTGGGTCAGAACTGGATCTGGTAACGGTAGAAACTTCAGCCGTAGTTCCAATGCCAGAGGGAACCACACGCTGTTCGGCCACTTGTGAGCCATTATTGCCGCTACTCCCTTGAAAGATCTCAGTTTGTTGATGACCCTCAACACAAGGTTGTGAGGAGGGAACAGGTACATCCTGGACCATCTGTTCCAGTCGAGGGACATCGCGTCCACTGCTTCTGCAAGGGGTCCTCGTACGGGGACACGTAAAGGGGTAACTTCTTGTTGTCTTTCGTCGCAAAGAGGTCTATCTGCAGTTCTGGGACTTGACTCAAGATGAAGGAGAATGATCCTGCATCTAGGGACCATTCCGACTCTATCGGTGTGAACCTGGATAGAGCGTCCGCTGTCACATTGCGGACCCTTGAAGGTGAACTGCTGACAGGTACCACTTCTTCTTTTCCGCCAGTCGAAAGATGGCCAACATCACCTGGTTGAGTGGTGGTGACCTTGATCCTTGTCGATTCAAGCATCTCACAATCACCTCGCTATCCAGCACCAACCTTATGTGGATCGAGCGACGCGGGGAGACTTTCTTCAAGGTAAGGAGTACTGCCATAGCTTCCAGAAAGTTTATGTGAAATGTCTTGAATAGATTGGACCAAGTCCTTTGGGCCTTCTTCCAATGAGAATGACCTCCCCACCCTTCCTTCGAGGCGTCTGTGTGAATAGTCAACGAGGGGAGAGGTGGCTGAAGAAGTACCGACTTTTTTAGTTGCCTGACTTGGGACCAAGGCCTGAGAAGTGTATGTAGACGAAGCGGAACTGGTCTTATCAGATCTCTTCGCGCGTTTGATGCATAACTTCTCCAAACTCCGGTTGCATCCTTTAGCTGTGCTCTTAGCACCGGGTCTGTTACCGAAGCAAACTGGAGAGAACCCAGCACTCTCTCCTGTTCGCGTCTTGATATCCTTTCGGAATCCAGAAGTCTCTTGACAGAACCAACTATCTCCTTCCTCTCCTTCGCCGGGATGGAGAATCGGTGTGACACTAGGTCCCAGTGGATTCCCAACCACTGGAACTTTTGAGATGGAGAAAGTCGAGACTTTTTTCTGTTGATCTTGAAGCCTAGATACTCTAGGAACTGGATCACCTGCAGGGAAGCTTGCAAACATTCTGTCTTGAATGCTGCCCACACCAGCCAGTCGTCCAGGTAGGCTACCACCTGGATTCCCTTTAGGCGTAATTGTTTGAGAGCTACGCTCGCAAGCTTTGTGAAGATCCTTGGGGCTATGTTTAGCCCGAATGGCATGGCTCTGAAGGCGTAGAGTCTTCGATGTAGCTTGAACCCTAGGTAGGGGGAGAGATGGCGATTGATTGGAACGTGCCAATAGGCGTCTGACAGTTCTATGGAGACGGTAAATGCCCTCTTGGGCAGTAAGGTCCTTATGTGTTGCAGTGTTAGCATCTTGAACTTGCAGTTCACTGTGAACTTGTTGAGTGGCGACAAGTCCAGAATGACTCTGAGTTTTTCTGAGTCCTTCTTGGGAACACAAAACAGCCTCCCCTGGAATTTGATGGACTTTACCCTTCGGATCACTTTTTTCTCCAACAATTCTTGAATGTACTCCTCCAGAACGGGGGTGGAGTGTTGGAAAAATCGAGGGCACAGGGGTGGAGTGCTGTACCAGCTCCAACCCAGTCCATTATTGAGTAGGCTGTGGGCCCAGGGATCGAAGATCCACCGATCCCGAAAATTCTGAAGTCTCCCTCCTACCGGTATCATCTCACTTTGACTGCTGTCCTGAGGCCTTGCAACCCTGACCGCGACCACCCCTGAATCCCCTCCCCCTTGACGGGCGTCTAGACGAGCCTCTGGCTGCTCCTCTAGGCTTCGCTCGAAAGGTAGTTGACTGCCCTTCGAACGTTGGGTTAAATGCCGGAGACTGCGTAGACACGGCTTGGGGTACCCACTGGAATTTGGTCGGGGTTTGTGCCACCATCTGGGGCACTGTAGGCATAGGTAATTGCTGTTGCTGCTGCTGTCTGAATGGCTTGGCTGGCCGAGAGGGTAGCCTAGTCTTCTTAGTCTTCCTCTTTGGTTGGGGACCCTCATCCGGGGAAGACTTTCTCTTGAGAGATAGGCCCCACTTCTGGAGAAGGTTTCTATTCTCCGTGGCGGCCTTATCTACAACCTTCTTGACCGCTTCACTAGGGAAGAGGTCTTTGCCCCAAATGTTGGGGGAGATTAGTTTCCTTGGCTCGTGCCTCACCGCAGCCGAGGCGAACACGAACTCCCTACAAGCCCTCCTCGCTTTGATGAAGCTGTAAAGGTCCATCGTCACTGTGGCCAGATGAGTCTTAGCCACTACCATGAACATCTCATGAACCTTGGGGTCACTTGCCATTGTCTCAAGAGTGGTTTGAAGAGACATTGAGGCAGCCAGTCTTTCTTTCGTCTCGAGCTCCCTTCGCAAAAGAAAGTCAGACAGCTTGGGGAGGTTCTCACCGAACTGACGTCTGGCAATATCCGCCTCCAACTTCCCGACTGAGAAGGTAAGATGGACGTCCTTCCAGTCCTTGTGGTCCATGGGTAGGGCCAAAGACAAAGGTTTACACTCCTCCAAGGAGGGGCAGGGCTTACCAGCCTCGACTGCTTTCAGCACAGCCGCAAACCCTTTCTGCATAAAGGGGAAGGCTCTAGCAGGAGAGGACACAAAGGAAGGGTGCTTCTTACTCAAAGCAGGTACCTTTGAGTTTGTGAAGGCCCTCTCTTTCATCGAGCACGATAGCAAAGCTTGAGCCTTAGCATGGTCCAGAACTATGACCTCCTTCGGCTCTGTCTCCTCCTTTGAGGCTGGTTCCTTCCTTAGATGGACATAACAGTCTGGATACGACCCCTTGCTGGGCCAGAATTCCACCTCCTCAAGGGGAACTGAGCCCAACTTCTCCGAAATGACGATTTTTCCGGTCGTCATAGGCATGTGCTCAGCATACCTCCAAGGGTTAGCATCTGAGCACAAGGGAAGGTCTTTCACGCTGAGCTTCTTCTGGGGCCCACGTGATGCTGCAAGTCTCCGCATCTCCAGCTCCATTGCAGCCGCCTTCTCATTATTCTCCCTCTGCATCTGTTGGATCATTCCAACGATGGAGGAAAGGGTCTTTCCCAGCTCTTCTGAGAGAGAGGGCGATGTTGAGGGAATAGGTTCAGGGGCCTGAACCGGAATAGCCGACACCTTGTCGACCTCTTCCTCTTCATTGTCTGGAGCCTGTTCTTCATCCTGGTCTTCTGCCAGAAGGTCATCTTCCAGACGCTCGGACACCTCCGACATCCTGTCGTCCAATTGGATGTCCTGCAGGGCGACCTCGACTTCAGCATCCACCGGGATCTGAACTACTGGTATCTCCACTTAAGGCTGGGGAATCACTGCCTCAGCTGACGCTCTGGGGAAAAGGTAAGCCCTCATCTTCTCACTTGGAAGATAGGGCCCAGAGGTATTCTTCTGAAAACCCCTTACCCAGGTACGAAGCTTCTCCCTTGCTGCATCCCTTGACTCCGCCGTCTTAGGGGAATCAAAAGCCTCAGCAACCAGGTTTGTGCACACGGTACATACCTGCGGGTCCCAATACCGGAGATCACCTTTGGAGACTGCGCATGCTGCGTGCCTCCTACACAAAGCATGTCTGCAGAAGTTCTTGCTGCGGACGTTGCAGAAAACGCTTCCACAGTTCGGATGGTCCTCCTGTAAAGAGAAGAAATTTCCATGAGTATCAAGTGAACTACGTATCACTGGATATACATAGCTTAGCATAATTAAACAGAAAGGAAAGACACGCACTTGTGTTTCCCGCACAGTCAATTGCTGCAACCTTCCAGATGATAAAATCGTATGGTTAATCTATCCTAGAGCAACCAATGAAAAATTTCCAGAGGAAACAGGTGTAGCTCACACCCAAAAGATGATTTTAAAATGCCGGATAGTAGAAAAGAAAGAACTTACTTTCTTTATCTGTAAGGCTACACCAAAGGGCTGTGCAAGATAACGCAAAAGTGTTAGAAAACACAGTGTTGTAACAAATACTATACTATAGTTTTCTCCCTACAGTATATACTATACTGAAAAATACTGGCTACAGTATAGAAGGTAATGTGCCGGCCGGCACACATCTTAACTAGTTCTAAAGTGTACTATTTAAGAGCTATATGGCGGTAGAACGCTGGTTCAAATGCATGTGCCGGCCGGCAATGACTGCCGGCCGGCACCTACACAAGGTAGCACCCGGCTGCCGGCCACCAATCGTAGCGACCAGCAGACAATGCTGTGATAAAGGCATACAACCGATGCCGGCCGTCAGCAAAAGAACCACAGAACTCCGACTGCCCGGCTGCTGGCCACTCAGGCCGGCAGCCGGCTAGGGTACAACACTAGAAGAAAACAGAATGGATGCCGGGATAAGAGACTGTACTACACCATAGCCCGGCAACCCGAAAGAGTGCACATAAGGAAGCGGAGAATATAACTTCAGGCTTCCTGACCAATGCCATCTGGCTCTACAGACAAACATGGATGAGAGACCAAGAGAGGTCCGGGCAGCACTCAAAGCAGAAGACCTTTGCCGGCCGGCACGCACTGCCGGCCGGCAAGGGACTGAGTTAACCCCACATCCTAACCTATGCTAGGTACAGATGTAGAATGACGGACAGTAATGCAATGGCTAGGCCATTACAGAGGAAAGAGGGGGAAAGGGCGAAGAGGGTCCTACCAACCTTGCTTTAGTAATGAATCACCCGAAGCCAAGAAAACTCATCTTAGCCTAGGGGAGATCCGAGGAGGGAGGCCAGCAATACTTGCCAACCCCCACAGAACCAAAGCAAGGAAGGCATTGCTATTCCCAGAAAAAAAGGATCTTATCCTTGACACCGAGAACAGCAACACTGGACTAGTCTGCTAGATCACAAGAAGAAGGAATCATCTCGTACAGAAACCTTCGAAAGTGACCTAAGGAGGCTAAGCCTCCTATGTCTGTGTCAGTCTAGCAAGGGAATCTCAACCACAAGCTAGACATAAACAGACTCAGACTAAGAACTCTGATGTTCTGCCCCCTCTCTGAAGCCAGACTTACTGGAAACAGGAAGGAACAGAAACACCCTAATATAGTTGTATCTAAAGTCAATTCAGATAAACCACTAGGGTTAAGCCCAAGGCTTAAACAGAGGGAAAGGGATTGCACACCTTCTCCGAAGAGAAGAGAGCAACCGGGGAGTGTGAGAAAGTATACTAAGGCCCCATAGACAACTTAGCCTAGGCGCCAAGAGAATCGATTACCTAAATCACCGAAACTCACTCGTATACTATCTTGGAAGAAAATCATCATAATCTTAAATGTATAAAACTGCCTAAAGCTTCAATACAATTTTAAAACACTCGGAAATCTGAATATCATGCAGGAAAGTACTAGGGCCAAACGACTAGGCTACAAGGTCAAGCGTAGGCCATAATCGGCGAATCCTTCGCTAAGACAAACAATACTTAAAGCATCATATAAAGAAATCCTATGTAATGCTAAACAGCTAAAATTATTAAAGCGAAACAGCCGGGAACGTCGCTCTGGCTAACTAAATAACTCATACCTAGCGAGCGACAGCGTCCAGGACGCCTCCGGTAGGCAACAGCTCTTGTAACAACGATATTACTATCAATCACTTTTCAAATTACCAAGAGCCTATATATATACATAAAAGAAATAATGCTCAACTTATCAGAAGCAGAAGAAGTTGGAGAAAGCATATGCACGCTTACGAAACGGGAGAGGAGAGATACCTTGCGAGCGGCTCTCCTTTTTCTTTCTCGTTTTCGTTTTCTTGCCAATTGACCCCTTCGAAGTGTTAACTCTGTTCGGGGTGCAGATTGCCATGTGGCGTGTCAAGAATACGTCCCCTGATATTTCGCGATATCCCTGGTTCTTTTATTAGGGATATTCGCTCCAGGAGTTAGAATTCTGGGTACCTTAAGGTAAATTCTCTGGGAATATTGCCGTAGTTATATATACCCAAGGAAGCTACCCTTTAGGAACTTCCATCAGGACGACATGGCTTGAGCCCAAATATATATATATATATATATATATATATATATATATATATATATATATATATATATATATATATATATATATGTTTATATATATATATATATATATATATATATATATATATATATATATATATATATATATGTTTATATATATATATATATATATATATATATATATATATATATATATATATATATATATATATATATATATGTATATATACTTTATATTTAGATAAATAAATATATGTATGTACATATATATATATATATATATATATATATATATATATATATATATATATATTTATATTTATATACACACACACACACATATATATATATATATATATATATATATATATATATATATATATATATATATATATATATATATATATAAAACCATCATCCATAACAAGTACACTGCAGGATAATGTATGCAGACATCTCTTTCCACTGCCGTCTGTTTATGGTCTCAATATCCCAGTCTATACCAGAAAATTTTCTTTCCACGTCAACCCATCCTCTTCTCCTCCTTCCCTTGCTTCTTTTACATTCTCTATGCAGGAGTTTTGTTAATCTTAAGGTCCATCTAATATTTCTTATTCTCAGTATATATCCTGCCCATGTTCAATTACTTTTTAACAAGTGGGTGGAATAACCTCTACTTTAGGTTGCTTTCGTAGCCATGTTTTTTTTTTTTTTTTTTTTTTTTTATCTTAATGCCATCCCTATTATTATTCTTTCCATAGCTCTTCAACTTAGAAGTAACTTATGTTCTAAGTCTTTAGTAAGGCTTCAGGTTTCTGATCCATAAATAAAAACTGGTAGGACCATCGAAGAAAATACTTTTCTTTTTAATGGGAGGGGAATTTTATATTTCATAATCTCACTTTGTTCAAAAGAAAAAAAAAAATTCCATCCCATGCTTATCCTTCTTTCAATTTGCAACTCATGGTCGGGAAAAGCAGCTAGTGTCCTTAGTATGTACAATATGTTCATAAAACAATCTTTAAAAGTTCATCCATACCCCTTATTTGTTATCTCTCTGCATTTTCATTGGACATATTCATATTTTTACTTAAGTTAATTTTTCGTCGTACATTTCTGCTTTTTCTATTCAAATCTTCTATCATCTTTTGCAATTCCTCCCATGAACTCTGTCATCTGCAAATCTGAAGTTGTTAAGGTATTCACCATTAATATCAATTCCTTGAGTTTCCCAATCTAGATTCGTAAAAACTTCTAGCTAGTTTTAAAATTGTTATACTTTCCAAAAAATATCTGCAAGTGTTTTAACATAAGATTTAACTATTTCTTGTCTTTCCAGGGCTTTCATTGCTGCTGATGTTGAAGAGAATCAAAATCCTTCTCATGGTCTATAAATGCTATAAAGAGGGGTAGGTCATATTCTGTTGATTTTATCATTAGCTAATCAATTACATGGATATGGTTAGTTGTTGAATATCCACTTCAAAAGTCTAGCTGTCTTTTTATTCGGCTTAATACGCTTTTTTATAAATATTTTATATATTACTGATAAAAAACTTGTTTTGCAATAATTTTTCAGGTCTTTTATATCTCCCCCCTTTTTTTTTTTTTTTTTGAGTTTTGCTAAAGTCCTGGAATCTAAGAATTTTATGCATAATTTACTAACCTTGTTTGAAAAATTATTATCTTTGTTATGTAATTAAATTCCAACCACAGATAAAATCCGAAAACATTCAACTTC
>NC_090754.1:13586922-13594422 GCF_036898095.1 Palaemon carinicauda
TTCTGATGGAAGTTCCTATAAGTAGCTTCCTAAGGGATATATGTACTACAGTGATATTCCCAGAGAATTTTACCTTTAGGTCTTCAGAATTCTAACTCCTGGCACGGATATCCTTAAATTTTCTCTCAAGGATATCGCATAATATCAGAGGACATATTTTTGACACGCCACATAGCAATCTGCACCCCTAATAGCGTTTAGGCTTCGAGGGGGAAGTGACAGAATAGAAGGGGAGCTGTATCAAGGTTACCCTAGTTCTCATAATACTATTGTGTATCATAACAGCGCCATATTCAAGATGGGGAACATTCCTAATTTTGTAGCAAATACGCATGGTGGTATTCCCTGTTGATCTGACATTTTTGATCGATTTTCAAGGATTATTATTATGCAATCTCCAGGTTCTTTCACCTCTAGAAAGTGAAGTATTGAATCTTTACAATATGTATATTTTAGTTCCTGTCTCACAGTGAAAATAGAGTAATTTATTGTGATTAGGAGCTAGGCCTGTTACCGGAGGTGCCATGGGCGCTGTTGTTCGATGGGCATGTGTTATTTAGTTAGTAAGACGACATTCCCGGTTTTAATAAAATTAATAATTTAATTATGAAAGCTATTTAGGCATTTTATACTTGTAAAGATATTTATATGCATAATTTTCCTTTTTCTGTGTCGATCGTATATGTCAGAGTTTCGGTGATTTAGGTAACCGAGATCTCACCTTGCCTAGGTAACCTAACCTAGACAACATCTACTTTCGACATTTCCCCGGTTACCCTCGTGTATTAGTTATCAATTCTTTAGAGATTGTTATCTCCTAGAATTATTATATAACCGATGCTCGTCTCTAATAGAGATTTAAGGGTAATCTCTCTTCGCTCTGAGTGTAGCCATAGGCTACAGCCCTAATGGGTCGGCCTTGAATTTTTAATTCAGGCATGACTAGCCTAGGGTTTTCTGTCTCATCCCTTAACAGCAGAGGGCAAGTTTTGGGACTCGATCAGAACCTCATAATATTTAGTCTTGTGCCGGCAGTCGGCCGGCAGGGTGAATAGTCATTCCCCTGCCGGCTAGGCTGCAGGCATAGGAGGCTAGCCCTCCCTAGGATACACCTGAAGTGGTGGTATGATGCCACCATCTTCTCCCTGTGGCCTAGTAGACTAGTCCTATGCTCGCAGACCCTAGGCTGAAGAGTAGTATACTTCTGAGGTCTAGGATGGTGCGGCACTGGAATTCTGTTTCTCCCTTGTTAAGAGGAAGCGGCACTGCTGCTGTCCCCTTAACTGTATTGACAAACCCTAGGCTGGAGTATAGAAGATTCTCCTGCCTCCTAAGATGGCGCCGATACTGAAACGGAATTTCTTAAAGGTGTTTAGGTCCGGCAACATTGCCGGCTCCTACCACACCTAATATAGGACCCTTTTCCTCCCCCTCTGTTCTATTATTATGGCTGAGCTATTATCCATCTTGAGCTGGCGTCCTGCAACCTTACCGTTGCCCGTGGGTTGACGGGGCTGGCCAGATTCCCTCTCTACAGCCATTGTTCGGCTGCCTGTAGCTATGCCAGCTGCAGGCAGCCATGACAACTGTGGCAGCCATGATGGGTGCCAGCAACCATGTATCTTACAACTGGTGGCGGCTATAATGGCTACCGGCGGCGATGCATGCTGCTGGTAGCCATGTCATTTGTCGGCAGCCATGATGGCTGGCGGCGGCTGGTGGCTGCCGGCAGCCATGATGTCTGTGAGTGTGAAGTCCCTTCTTTCACTAAGGTTCTTCAGTTCTCCCTTGGACTGCTAGCCACAAGTTCTATTGTCGGAGTACCGCCGGCCAGGCCGGCACAGATAGGTGCTGACTCAGCCGGCAGCACGCTGATTGTACTAATGCTACTGAAGGCTAGCCTGCCGGCGGTGTGTCAGCGGGATCTTACCGACAATAGTACTGTGGCTGGATGGAAGCCTGAATGTTACATTTTCCCCTTCCATTTAAACCTTCTTTTTGGAGAGAGGCAGTAAAATTAGACTGTACATCCTTAATTACTGTGTACATACACAATAATATGTAGCCTTCACTCCATGCTATCTCTCTCTCTCTTTTAGCTAGCAGGCTGGATGTGCCAACAAGAACTAGCTATGCCGGCAACATGCCGGCTGAACTACAGTATATTTTTATACAGGAAGTCAGTATATTTGCAGTATAATATATACTGCAGATAGAAAAACTACTGTATATATTATACTAGTAGTTATTTCCAATACATCTTGGGTCCAATCCTATATTGAAAGAATATAATTTCTTCAATAATCTGATTAAAAAACAGTTTTCAGATTACCCTACAATATCAGATATTTTATGGGCTATGGTGTTACACTCCTAACCCTTAAAGGGTGGAACCCTTATCCTTGAGTGTCCCTGATCACGAAACTCTATGATTTAATATTATAAAGGAGGCCACAGCAAATAGGTTGGGTGGGATACACAAATATATGTCTTTTATTTTCCCTAGTCCAGTTGGCGTCATGCCAGCTGGACCGTGCCGTCAGATGCTTGCCACAAAGGCAGCACACTGGCTGAACTACATCATATATAATTATACACTAGCCAGAAATTTGCAACATAGTATATACTGCAAATAGAAAACTATAGTATGATTATACACTAGTTATTTCTAACATATCTCGGGTACCCTTGTGCGTGCTTCTGCTGGTGCCGCTCCTATATTGAAAGAATAGTATTTCTTCAAAATTCTAATTTAGAAATCAGTCATCCTTACCCCACAGTGTTAAGAATGAAAAGGGACAGTGATTGATACACTTCTCTACCTCTAGCAGTTAGAACCCTTTTAGTTGGAGTTCCCTTGATAGTGGAATATCCTTATAATTAATACTGAGGAGAGGTAACAGCATTTGCTTGCAGGGGATATACAAGTATGTGTCTCCCACTATCCCTGTATAGCTTACTATCCTAAGTTATTTTGTTAAAAGATGACTTTTATATGTTGCTTATCAGTGAGATAATCAATTGTATACCCATTCGGTTTTCCTTTCTTTACAAGGGAACACCAGATGACATGTGTTGCAGTCTTCTGCAAGATCAAGAGTAAGTGTTTTTACGGTCATAATACATGCAGGTTTCATACCCCCTGCAATATTATTTCCGAATCAATACATTATTGGAACCCGCAGGTTTGCAATGCATGTCGGACTTTAATGTCCGAGGGTTTCGAGAATCCCAAGTCGATAGGGACTAGGGATGCAGCTCGTTACAAATTTTGCAACTGGGGGAGAGGTTTCCAGAAAATCTCTCCGGGAACTTACCTACCTAATGATAGGATGCGTAAGCTATTATTTCCGAAAGCAAGTAAGGAAATGGTGGTGCCCCAGGGACGATTCACATCTCCCATCGGCCAGATAGCCTTTGGGAAGGAGGGCAGGAAACGCCCACAGGAAGAAGGGGAGAATGTCGTGTCGGAATTTTTTCCGTCTATGCCTGCTTTAGAGCCATCGACATCGGCATCTTAACCTTTCTACCCGTCTATTAGATGGAATGGATCAATTATGGACCCAAGTGAAAAATCTAATAGAAAACGTTCGCAAACAAGACGAAAAGCAGGAAGGGAAATGCAAGATAGAGCCTCGTAAAGCTCCACTTGTCGCTCCCCAAGGGTCATACAAATGACCCATAGATCAAGACCTTCCGACATGCTCCAAAACCAATCCCTGAGGTTTGCGGAGCTGATGCCGATTCTAAACGGCAAACTACATCTCGGAGAAGATGGGTGCTGTCCCTTTGGACAAACTCCAGTTTTGGCCAAACTTTGACGCTTTCCCTAGCTGCTTCGTTCGACTGAAGTATGAACCAATGTCAAGAAAAGGAACCGAACCGAAGGAGGTCATGATTCTCGATCACGATAAGGCACAGGCTATCCTGTCAAGTAGCCTGAAAAAAGGCGGGTTACTCAGTGTCGAAGGTATTCACACTAGGTAACAGGCTCCCTTCCTTTCTTACTCCTGCTTCAATTTCATTCCCCTTTACGGGGAAGGCATTTAAATCTGTTGCCAGGGCAGTGGAGGCAGGTAGACCATGTCCTGCACTCGAGGAGTGCAAACCTCTCTCACCATCCTTTCCCAGACAAGAGAAGGACTGGAAGGGAGACCACTTAACCTTTTCAGTAGGAAGATTAGATGACCATGTCGCCAGTCGACAGTTTAACGAAAATCTCCCTATATTATCCGAGTTTGTCTTGTATAATGAACAAGAGACAAAGGAGAGACTTGCATCCTCCCTATCCCTACAAAACTACATAGAGTTGTGTTCAACCCATCAAGGTACCCCAGACATGCTCATGGTATTAGTAAAAAACCTTTATGCCTTTATGAAGGCTAGGAGAGCATGTGGGGAGTTTGTGTTCGCTGCTGCAACAGTGAAACATAAAAAAAGGAAGCTAATATCTTTCAACATCTGGGGAAAAGACCTCTTCCCAGACGAGGTATTTAGAAAAGGGATTAAGAATGCCACCACGGAGAACATAGGACTTCTCCAAAAGTGGGGCATCCTTTCAAAAAGAAAGTCTTCCACGGTTGTGGGTACCCAACCTAAAAGGAGGACGGAAAAGTCTTGAAATATATATCGGGCTATTCAACAAACATCCCACAGTTGCAGAGACCGCGGCGCCACAAGCAGGTGGTTGAAAATAAAAACCTACTGATCACTCGAAGCATAGATATGCTTCTGGTAGGAGGGAGGTTCCTTTAGGATCCCTGGACCTTTGATCCTTGGGTCCAAGGCCTAATCCAGATGGGAATAAGATGGGAGGTAGAAATGTCTCCACCATCATTTCCTCAACTCTTCCAACAATCCTAAACCCTCTGGAGGCGTATACCTGAGAGCTCTAGAGAATACAGATGGTAAGGATCTATAGTCCATCGAATTCCAGGGAAGGCTGTTTGGTGTTCACAAGAAGGACTCAAGAAGACTCAGAGTCATTCTGAACTTGTCGCCACTCAACAAGTTAAAAAAAAACAACGAGTTCAGAATGTTAATCCTTCTGAACATAAGGACCTTTTTTCAAAAAGGGGTGTTCGTAGTCTTGTCAGACCTGAAAGTTGTCTATTGGCAACTTCCAGTCAATGACCCCCTCCCCTCCTCTCTAGGATTCAAGTTACAGAGGGTAACATATATCCTAGGAAAGATACTTGTCGGACTAGACACAGTCTTGAATATCTTCACAGGATTAGCAGACACAGTCACGCAAAAACCAAGGCTGGAAAAGGTTTAGGCAACGATGTACCTGAACGAGAGGCTGGGGTGGACAGCACCCGAAGTGGCTTGTCTATGAACATCCAAGGAAATAATCCGGTCCCCGGAACATCGCGGATGCAAGATAAGCTTAAAGAAGTTTCGATTCTCTCCAGCTCAAAGGTTTCAATGGCTAAAAAACCATTGAAGCCTGTGGTCACACCAACTCTCCTTACCCTTGGGAACGTAAAAGAGATTGCAAGGTCAGTTAAGAGACTCTGGTAATCAGTCAGATTTCCAAGATGCTAACAAGGAGGAGCTCTGAACTCTCTCCAGTTTGCAATAGAGACAGACCAGTGCTAAGAGCACTGCTGAAAGATACGTTAAGAGTCTGGAGAAGATACGCATCAAACGCTCGAAGAGATCTAAAACGACCGATACAGGTCCTTCCTTAATCGCTTCTCTAACAAAGGTCAAAGACCGAAAGTCCCAAGACAATGTTGGTCCTGTCATGGGTGGGGAAACTCTCTCTACGCAGATCACACTTCCTACAGCTGATCTGGGACACTAAAGTGGAAATGAGACGTTGCAATCGACAATACTATAGAACGTCTCATACAGTCCAGGTGACGTTATCCATCCTTTCCTTTAAGGGATGGCACCTGTCAGCAATTCCTGTACAATCGATCCGCAATGTGACAGTGGATGCTCTACTTGGGCTCAAGCCAATAGAGTTAGAATGGTCCACGGATCCAGACCTATTCTCTCCCAGATAGGAACAAGTCCCCGAACTGCAGATCGACCTCTTCGTCACGAGGATCCTATAGTGGAGATAACAGACATTATGTCTCTGTTATGGAAGGGATGGACTCAGGATATCCTGTTCATCCCATCCAATCACCTGCTGAAGGTCCTCAACATGATGAGATCCTTCCAGGGAGGAGTAGCTCCGTTGGCTCTCAAGTAGCTAAAGAGCAATCTGTCCTCTTTAATGAAGGAACTGAGGCTGAGGCTGACCCTAGTTCTGAACCCACGACTATTTCAGAAGGTTCGGAAGTTAATTGCCTTCGATTTATCACAGAGAACCCGAACCCTTCATTTTATGATTTTCTTGCCCTAGCGGTTAGGAAAAGATTTGGGATCTCAGAAGGCAATATAGAATTCCTAGAAGAATACAAGTCTAAGTCAACTAGAAAACAATATGAGTCTTCTTGGAAAAAGTGGGTTGCTTTTGTAAAAGCGAAAGGACCGAAAGAAATTTCAATGAACTTCGGTCTGTCCTTCTTTGTCCACCTTCATAATCAAGGCCTGGCAGCCAACACGATAACTACGTACAAGTCAGCCTTGACTAGACCTCTTCTATATGCCTTTCAAGTGGATATGGCGAATGAAATCTTTAATAAGATCCTGGAGGCATGTGCGAGTCTTAGGCTTGCAGCACCACCAAAACCCATCTCTTGGTCTTTGGACAAGGTCCTACATTATGCCTCATATGTGAATAATGAAGATTGTTTCCTTAAGGATTTAACCCAAAGGGTTATTTTTCTATTCGCTATAGCCTCCGGGGCTAGAGTTAGTGAAATAGTGGCCCTATCTAGAGATGAGGGCCACATTCAGTTCACAGAAGCAGGATAACTGAACCTCTTCCCTCATCCAACCTTTCTTGCTAAGAATGAGCTACCCACTAAAAGGTGGGGTCCCTGGAAAATCTGCCCTCTGAAGGAAGATGTCTCTATGTCCTGTAGTGTCTAAAGGTCTATCTTTGTAGAACTTCAGACTTCAGGGGAGGACAGCTCTTTAAAGGAGAAACCTCAGGATCAATCTTATCCCTAAAATAACTGAGGGCGAAACTCACTTACTTTATTCGTAGAGCAGATCCTGACATTAATCCCGCAGGTCATGATCCGAGAAAAATTGCTTCATCACTGAATTTCTTTCAGTATATGGACTTTGAGCGTCTTCGTTCATACACCAGATGGAAATCATCCAGAGTGTTTTACAAACACTATGCGAAACAGGTTCATGAACTAAAGCACTATGTAGTAGCGGCAGGTAGAGTATTAAAACCTGCCCCCTAATTACTGTCATAAACAGTTGATTAAGTGGGACCTTGAACGTCTTCGTTCATATACTGGATGGGGATCATCCAGAGTGTTCTACAAACACTATGCTAAACATGTCCATGAACTGAAGCATTATGTGGTGGCGGCGGTTAGTGTATTTAAACCTGCCGTCTAATTACGCGATGAGCAGCTAATTGAC
>NC_090754.1:13599422-13604422 GCF_036898095.1 Palaemon carinicauda
AAATGCCTAACATAAGACTGACACATACACAGATAGACGCACACAAATATATATATATATATATATATATATATATATATATATATATATATATATATATATATATATATATATATATATATATATAATATATATATATATATATATATATATATATATATATATATATGTGTGTGTGTGTGTGTGTGTGTGTGCGTTTGTGTACGTGTGTATTCCTGTATGTAAATCATATGCGTGTGTTTTGTATGTACATATTGCTTCGTGCAAAAATAGACTAAACCTATAATATTTCCCTTTGATTTGAGTATATTTCTCTGACTTTCATAATTGCAACTTAATTTTCCGGCCCTCGGCCCTAGATAGGCCTAATAGACTTCCAATTGATCTCCAGTTATGGAGGGAGTCCCGAATGACATTTGGGATGAAGATACTCCTGGGAATATCGACATTAGGCCTGTAGAGTTAGGATATGATGTTTAATTTTATGCATTGTGCCAATCCGTTAAACTGATTGCTATTTCATTTTTTTTTCTTAATAAAGAAAGCCCTTTGACAGTGTGATTTAATCTGTGTTTCATATATTCATTGGTGGAATAGATAAAACTGGCATTAAACATTCTTGCTTTAAAAAAATTACTTTTCCAATATTTAATTGCATGCAACCCTCACCAAGATTAATACTATATATCCAGAGTAGAATATTATAAACAGTTATGCTCATTATATGTTTCAGCAACATATTCAAGTCAAAGATGTCAAGGTAACTCATATAATATGTCAGTATAGAGCTGGATTTCAACGACCTCAGTGGATGATAATAACACACTTTTCAGTTTCTTTCAGCATCCCATCCAGAATCGGCCTGAATCCTTGAGGGAGCTAGTGAGCAATTCTATCCAGGACAATGCAATTAAATTCTGGAGGAATGCCTTGTTTGAATTATTTGCGATAAATCTTCTCCATTGGGGAATTGCAAATCTGTCCTGGAAATTATAAGCTTTACTTAGACCTGCTGACCTGTTGCGTTTATTACGTTCTCCGAGTTTGAGGAATTTGGAGGAATTAATGTCATACCGGTCACCAGCAATACTGATGTTGTAAAGATTTGTGGGTCTTGTTGTAAGCATGATTGCACAATATTTTTCTTGCAATTCTTGGAATGTGGCATAATCAAGTTCACAATACTGTGGATGAATGCCATCATGTCAATAATGAAGTGTGTGAATTAGTATCTGAGTAGGGAAGCTGATCAGTTTCCCTCCAGAACTCTTCAATATCCTTTTGGAGACCAACAATATATTTAGCGTTATTTCCTTTGTGTATAGCATAACCTTGTGGCAAGGTATTCTTTAATTCAAAGAGAGATGAAGGATAAGGAGTTCTCTCATGGCTGAAAGTTTCCACTTTCTGGCTATTATCCACATTTTAAAGGAGGAGAGGATGCTGAATCACTCAACTTTACTCGTTATAAATCTGGTTTGATTTATGAGTAATGGATGAAGCTTTTTGCACCTTTTCTACAAAAGTTGTCCGCTTCATAGCACCAACCATATTGCTATCATCTTGTTACGTATGTAATAAAGCTGACAATTCAATTGCTAGGTTATTTGGCAGAGCCTTTGCCTTTGATTTTTTGCCATTTGGAATGTTGAGATGACGATCTTTGTCAGGTATGAAAAGGCTGCTCATCTTAGTGTCAGTTACTTTTATGATTTCCTTGATGTTGATAAAATGTTTGCAGTTTATTCCTTGTACAATATTTGTTTGCGATGTTAGCATTCATGTGAACCATGATTTTCTCCTGCTCAGAAAGAGTTGTCATCACTGGAGAGCTTTCAAGTACTAATTGATAGTGTGATACAGTGAAGGAGCTGGCTCTTGGCTTCACAGTTGTATGTCTGCTACAGAGCTATATACGACCAAACACCAATAAAGGTTCCAGGAGGCAGAAGCACATTAAATCTGCCTGCTTTGAATCCCACTTCAATGTACGGTGTAGTTTCTGCAAGAGTTTTCCTGGCATCCAAGTATTGTGCCAAGCATGAGATATACTTATAATGGCCGGCAGAAACTAGATAGAAAAGCATATTTTGTGTTTCAATCAAAAGTGTTTCCAATATGCCTGTAGTCTTGGCATGTATATATCACTGTAATATTTTGAACCATGTCTATGTGCACCAAACAATGCTTAGTAGTTACTGAGCAAAATGTTAATTTGTCTTCCAAACAGCAACAGTTCTCTGCTATGGGGTCTAGCTGCTTTATAATAACCATAACTATATCACCCCAACGTTCATGGACAAGGACAATATACTCAAGATCATCTGTGTCTAAGTCAGTTTTATCGATCAGCCATTGTTCAAATGTATACTAATGTAACTGTAGCATGGCTGCTAGTACCAAACTGTGTGCTCTCTATATCCCATAGTATTCCTTTCCTGCTATGTGTGTTTGCTGTTCCTAGGCCATAGGCATCAGAATCGACAAGGATATTTCCTAAAGCAGAAAATTTCATGAAGTGGCTAATTGTACCGATGAAATTTATGACAATGTGGAATCCTGATAAACATAACACAGGAGCTCAAAATTTGCTTGAGTTTATCTTTTGTAGTGCAAAGGACAAGAGGTCAAAATTTGTTAGAATTCATCTTTTGTAGTGCAAAAGAAAAGAGGTCCAAATTTGCTTGACTTCATCTTTTGTAGTGCATAGGACAAGAAGTCTAAATTTGCTTGAGTTTATCTTTTGGAATGCAAATGACACGAGGTCAGAATTTCTTGAGATAATCTTTTGTAGTGCAAAGGACAAGCGGTCAAAATTTTCTTGAGTTCATATTTTGTAGTGTGAAGGACAAGAGATCAAAATTTGCTTGAGTTCATCATTTGTTGTCAAAGGACAAGAGGTCCAAATTTGCTCAAGTTCATCCTTTGTAGTGCAGAGAACAAAAGGTCTAAATTTGGTCGAATTCATCCTTTGTAGTACAAAGGACAAGAGGTCCAAATTTGCTTAAGTTCATAGTTTGTAGTGCAAAGGAAAAGAGGTTCAAATTTTCCTGAGTTCATCTTTTGTAGTGCAAAGGACAAAAGGCTAAAATTTGCTTGATTTAATTTTTTTTTATTATAAAGGACAGGGGGTCAAAATTTGCCTCAAGTTCATCTTTTGAAGTGCAAAAGACAAGAGTTCTAAAATTGCTTAAGTTCATCTTCTTTAGAACAATGGACAAGAGGTCAAAATTTGCTCAAGTTCATAATTTGTAGTGCAAAGGACAGGAGGTTCAAATTTGCTTGATTTAATTTTTTTTTTCCTAGTGTAAAGGACAAGAGGTCAAAATTTGCTACACTTCATTTTTTGTATTGCAAAAGACAAGAGTTCTAAATTTGCCTGAGTTCATCTTTTTTAGTGTGAAGGACAAGAGGTCAAAATTTGCTTGATTTCATAATTTTAGTGCAAAGGAGAAGAGGATCAAATTTGCTTGAGTTCATGTTTTTTAGTGCTAAGGACTTGAGGTCCAAATTTGCTGGAGTTCAGCTTTTATAGGGCAAAGGACAAGAGGTCCAAATTTACTGGAGTTCAGCTTTTATAGGGCAAAGGACAAGAAGTCCAAATTTGATGAGTTAATCTTTTGTAGCTCAAAGGTAATTTCGCAGATTGTTCGATCACATGTTAACACCGAATGCTGTTGTCCAAGTTTTTATGACTCTTTTATGCAGTAACCAATTGATGCCAGAACTACATCTAGGGTGATGGGTGATCCTGGAAAAAATTATCCATCCTGTTGCAAGATTTTTTGAGCTTCGTGCTCATTTAAGAGTTGGTGAAAAAGAGTTCCACGTATCCAAGTTAAATATTTTTTACATCATGCTGGCTTTCATCATTATTTGATTCCACCCCTATAAACGTCAAAGTGTATTGGGATGGAAGTCCATTGACCCTTTAATTATGAACTGAGGGCTAAAAGTGATGCCATCTGCATGATAAAATCCACATTTATACCATAAGATAAAAATAAGTGAGGTTCTATTAAAGAATATTCATCATTAAAAAAATTAAATCAATATTAAGTTATATCATATAAATCTTTAAAAGAAATATCTGATCAATAGTTATTTTGAATTAAATATAAAGTTTGATATGTGTTTTATTGTTATTTTAGATTACATTCAAGATTTATTTAGTTGAACTTTACTAAATATATATTTTTTTTCAGTTGAAATTTAGTCGTTTTGAAATCTTTTTTTTTTTTTAATTGAATTTTAGCCATTTAGATTAAATTAGAATTATTTAGAATGAACCTTAATTATCATGAATGGTATTCTATATTTTTCTTGAACTTTTGTCATTTTTATTTATATCTAAGATTTTTTAGAATGAATTTTACTTGTTTTAAATTGAAACATTCTCGTAGACAGACTCTTTGGCGGGAATTTTTGTTGTGGGTGATACAAGTTATTGAAAAAGTAATTACTTAAAATATACAATCCCATGTTTATTTTAATATCCAGGAAAACATTTAGCTAAACTGTTGGTAGTATTATTAGAACACAAACAATGAAAGGAAAGTAAAAAAAGACAAGCAGCTTAAAAACTATTATTACAATGTACAAATCTTTTTGAAAAGGAATTATTTTTAAACAGTGACAATGCTCTTCTCCTTTAACTTTGGGATAGTATGTAGTATTGCACTATTCTTTGACATTGACCATTCATTTATGTTATTGTTATTGCATACATGCTTTTATCCAAGTAAGTGAATAATACTGGCTTTCACATATTTATCAATAAATCCAAGTGCTAAAAGCCCACAAGTTTGAAATTTTTCCTTAAATTTTGTATTCATTTTACTTTGTGGTTAATAGTAACACATTTCCAATAATATTCGCCTCGCTTTTTCAAACACCCAATGACATGCAACGTCTTTTCTCGAAAAAAAATGCAATATCAAAAAAAGGAAAAAAATAAAAAATAAAACTTGCAATATCTAATGGAGGTTAGAAATTTTCGT
>NC_090754.1:13609422-13611922 GCF_036898095.1 Palaemon carinicauda
CCTGAACAGGGACTGCCGAGGTGGAATTGGAAGCTGGACTGTTGGACGAAGGACGGAATTAGAATTGAAAATCAGATATAAGGTTGATGAGAAATAGAAGAACAACTAATGGTATTAAGTGAGAAATTGCAGTTGAGTAAGGAGCTTCATGAGAAATTGTTGCAAGAGAATAAGGAGTTAAGGTGTGAGAATGAGGAGATGCAAAAGGAACTGAAAGCGCTAAAAAGAACTATGGAGAGAGTGGAAGAGGGTGTTAAGATGAGGTACTAGAGAATGAGGAACGAATGGAGAAACAAATGGAAGCTATGATGGGGAAAGTAATGGGGATGACAAAAACGTTCATGGGTGAAGGTGCAGTCGGAGGAGTGGCTTCTGCTTCAGGTAATGGTATTATAGTGGAAGAGAAGGGTAAGGTAAGTGATAATGGGGAAGGTAGTGATAGTGAGATTGAAGATAAGGAAATTAGGCATAGTAAGGATGACGAGAAAAGTGATAGGAAGAATGAGAAGAAAGGTAAAAGTAATGTGAGGAGGGAAAAGAAGAAAGGTCAGGATGAGAGTGAGGATGATCATGAATGGGTGAAAGTGGTAAGTAAGAAAAAGGGTAAGAAGGTAATAGTTAAGGATAGGAATTTAAGTGTTGAATTGGATTCATTATATTCGGATGAGGAAGAAGGAAACAAGAAGGTATTAGGCAATGAAGATAGTAGTGAGATTGAAGGTGGGGGAGTATGTAAGACAGTGTTTATGAGAGAGGTACCGAGGTGTGAAAGGTTTAATGAACATAGCAGTAGGGATATGTATGACTTTTTTAGGGAGTATGAAGGGTTCTGTCAGGCTAAGTATGGTGATAGTAAGAGAGTTTGGGCTAGGGAGTTAGGCGAATATTTGACAGGGTATTTGTTGACGATGTATGGTGTGATAATAAGTGTAGGGGATGTTGATTATGAAAGTGTGAAAAAGAGAATAATTGAACAGGTAAAACGTATGAAAGGTAGTGTTAGGTATATGCATAAGAATGATTTTGATGAAGCACGGATAAATGTAGGAGAAGCGATATCAATGTATGTATGTAGGTTGGAAACGTTAGCTAGGAAGAAGTATGGGGATGAAGGCATAACTGAGAATAAGGAATTAATGAGGAAGTTTTTGGCTACTGTACCTGAGAATGTTGCCGAGTTTATTAATTTGAAACGGAAGGAGAAAATGAGGTGGACAAAAGAAAGATTGACATGGGATGATATTTTAGAGATAGCTGAGGATTATGAGTTCTATAGATCTATGAAAGAAAGTAAATCTGTGAATGTGAGAACTGGAATAGAGGAAAGTGGGCTAGAATTTGTTAGTTTTAGAGATGCTGTTATGAGAGGGCCGATGAGGGTAGCTGATGGTGTAGTAGATAGGAGTGTTAGGGCGAGTAATGTGGGAATACATGTACGGACAAATGAAGGGTTTAGGAAAGGGAATCAGGTTTGGAGGGATAGGAGTGCTAGTGCGCAGCAAGGTAGGTCAGGTAGTTGTATCCGTGAAGAGAAGTGTTATAAGACATAAAAAGAATGAGTGTAGATGGGCATTAGGAGCAGGTTTCGGGTGTGGAGAGACAGGGCACCATATTAGTCAGTGTAAGAAAGAGAGAGGGGTTAAGTGTAATCGATTTTACATGACTAGGCATATAGCAAGTGGATGTAGGAGTCATCGTACGAATGTGATTTGCGGCAATTTTGGTCAAAATTGGCATTATGCGAGGATGTATAGGAAGCAGCGTGCTAAATGTTCTGAATGTGGTGTAGATGGGCATATAGCTAGGGTTTGTGAAAAGAGACGGGATTTTGCCATCCAGGATGTTCGGGAATCGGTAGTCAGAGGGTTCAACTGGGTGAGTCCTACTGTGGGTGTGGAAGGAATAGAATCAATGTTCGTGAGAATGGGATGAATAATTGCTTGGAAATGAGTATGAACCTAGTATGCATGAGAAGTTAGGGCTGGAAAATAAACAATTAGTGTAAATTGAATATAGGAAAAAAGAGGCGTTTGAAAGTTTTAAGTAAGGAGAAAGTGCAAGGGAAATTTATTGGTATAGGTAGGAATCCGAATATGCATAACAAGGGTGTAAATGTACAGGTGAGTATGGAAGATGAATGTGTTAATACAGATGAATCATTGGTGAGTATGAATGATACCTATAGTGTGTGTGGCTTTTCCTTAGATGATATAAAAGAAAGGATGACGAATACGAGAATAAGAGATAGGGGAATAATAAGTAGTATGGATGATTCTTTTATTAAAGTAGGAAATAGTTTGGATAAAATGGATGAATTGCTGACGGAAATAAGTGAGATTTTAGGGCCAGATGATAATGAGGTAGATGGGATAGTGCATGATATATTAGATGATAGGAGTATGATGGAATCAGAATAGGACAATGAATGATAGTGATATGGAAGAAATAAATGAGAGAGTATATGAAGGCCCAGTTACTCAAAGCAGAGGTCCTGTTCCCG
>NC_090754.1:13621922-13624422 GCF_036898095.1 Palaemon carinicauda
CGCATCTCTCTGAGCGGCTGCATTGGTTAGGGTTCAGATTAAGAAATGTCATCAGTCTGTATTTGACTCTACTCGGGAGAACAACAAGAACTCAAGCTCTCTTAACCAAGAGGTCTTCATCCACCTGGTTAATCTCTGGATAAATCCTCGTTAATCCTCTGGGTCCTGAGGAGTCATGGCTACTTGCTCTGTGTATGGCTGCAGATCAAGTCAAAGGAGAAAGGAAGACCAATATGTAAAATGTCTCTCTCTCTCTCTCTCTCTCTCTCTCTCTCTCTCTCTCTCTCTCTCTCTCTCTCTCTCTCTCATTTCTTATATGATTCCTTTTGTAAATCTACCAAAAGTTGTTTCCCTATTTGTACAGTTTCTCATGTTTTTTTATGATAAGAATCTTGAACAGAAAAATCTCCTGCGAGAGAAGTCAAAAGCAAAAATATGGAAAAATAGAGAAATAGTAAATTTCCAAATAAAAGCTTGAATTTTTTTTTTTTTTTGTATTTTCATTAAAAAAGTATAAATTTTAAACAGAATTCTCTTATCTCCTTAACCAAGAAATAAATAAAAACAAAGCAAAAACTGAAATTCTAGTCTTCAAAAAATAAAGTACCTGAAGATCAAGGTAAAAGTTATCTTCCTCGGTCACGAAAGAAAGAAAAGTGTGCTATGGGGGAAACACCTACTGTAGTGACCCTAAAACTTGTTTTCCTCGTTTTCTTCTACAGTCACTATCCATTGACGTCACGAAGGTGCGCAGTAACTCAGAGACGGTCTAACCCGGTATTCTTTTACCCTGGTAATAACTATGTGAACAAGTTCAATAGTTACAGTAGAAGTAGCACTGGTACTGTTCCTAAGCAGAATGTGATAGTACCACAGCAACAGTCGTTGAATCCTCTTCCTTCAAGTATCGTGAAAGACGCGCAGAGGGTTAATATTGTGTGTTTTAAGTGTGACAAGAGAGGCCATATCAGTAGGGAATTTTGGTCAAACCAACCAAAACAGACCCCCAAGTGATCAAGGATAATTCGATTTAACAGAATGTGATGACGAAGAAACAATCAGGAAAGGTCGAAGAGGAAAATAAACATGCCAATGTTTACACGACGAACAGGACAAACCCAAACAGCGTGGATCCTTTTAAACCATATATTTATAGAGGTATGTTAGCAGCAATAGACGGGAGTGAGCAAAACCCGGTCAAGATATTGTGCGACACAGGTTGCAACCATAATGTGGTGGAACAGTCTCTCACAGGAGAATCTGCTATTTGAATAGGAGGTGAAGAGGTTACCACTCTTTGCCGTTTGAAACTGTCATGCAAGTTGGTGACAGGTAATTTTGATTTTGCGTTAAAGGATTCATTGGCTGTCAAAGGAGTAGACTTCCTGCTGGGTAATGAGGTTCGTGGAGCGCCGATGTGTCTTTTCCCATTGTAACAGAGAAACAATTGAAATATAGTCCTCTGACTGAAGTCGGGAAGGGCTACCCGTATCTGTTTCCCAGTTGTGTGACGACTAGTAGTATGACAAAGACAGTGGCTGGAAAAGAAGAGAAATAAATCGAAGGAGCGATAAACTTGGAGGATTTGTTTTCCGACGAAGAGGATTTCCTTGATGGTATGTAAGAGGAGAACTCCCGAGTAAGTCTAAGAGAAGAGGAACAACAGACATGTGGACAAAAAAAAAAAAAAAAAAAAAAGGACCTGGAAGAAATAGAAAAGTCAGCGTTAGGAGAAGACAAGTGAGTAGGAAAAGGCTGATAGGATTGCAATGGAAGAATGCAACAATAACTGAGTTATTGTACCGTGTGGTGGATGAGACGGAGGCACATCAGTCTCCGACCTGGTACTATCTTAAGGAGGAAGCATAGACCCACATAGGGGTTGCACCATCAGATATTAGTTGCCGCACCGTTAAGAAGACAGGTGATCGTCGTAGCGCACGAGACGAGACATATGGGGATAAGGACGACGATGGAGAAGATTATGAAACACTTATGCTGGCCAAGCATGCATAAAAACGTGAGCCAGTTTTACCCTGAAAGTTAATGAGTGCATCAAGGAAGCTCCCTTACGTCCAGTGGAAGTATGAGGAGAAAATTTTGGCAGGAAAAGGGAAGGATTGAAAGAAGGTGGAAGGAAAAAATGTCAAGGATTTGAGGAAAAAGATCGGCGAGTTAAGGAAATTTTCCCTTTGAAAGCATGGAAACAAAGAGTCAAGGAAAACAAAGAAAAGGTTTGGCATGAAGAGTACAAACAGACAGTTAACGGTAGGATGGCAGTACGTGTTGGTTTACTCCCCGATACGGAGATTCCCTCTCACCAACGAGTTCCAAGAACCATTCAGGAGTTTGGAGAAGAGCAGTAACCGAATCTACGTTATCGAGATACCAGGAAATAGGAAAAATCTAAGGAGGGTCATATTAACTTCAAAACTGGATTTCAACAAGAAATTCCTTATCCAAGTAGATGCGTTGGATAACGGGATTGGAGCTGTCTTAT
>NC_090754.1:13631922-13644422 GCF_036898095.1 Palaemon carinicauda
GCTCTTGTATTGGAGATCATAGTTCCTAAATATTGAAAATATTCTGCCTCATTAATCCTTTCTCCATCCAATGATATTTCATCTTCCATTGCATATTCCGTTGTCATCATTTCTGGAAAGCAAGCATTGTAAATCCTGTGTTGTTCTGCTTATAAGGATGGCATCACCAGCATACTCTAGATCAGCTAATATCCTATTACCAATCCAGTCCAGTCCTTCTCCACCATCTCCAACTGTTTTAAGCATTACAAAATCCATGAGGAGAATAAACAGCATAGGTGACAACACATTCCATTTGAATACTCCACTGTTCATTGGGAATTCCTTTGATAGGACTCCTCTAACATTAACTTTTCACTTGCCGGGCTCACAAACAAACTTAATCCAATTTACGTATTTAAGAGGAATTCCATTATAATGAAGGACTCTTGAAAAATTTGGCCTGTGCACACTATCAAAAGCTTTTTCATAGTCCACAAATGCACGTAAAAGTGGATTTCTGCAGTCTACATATTGTTGTACATGTCTCAAAAAGAAATTTTGGTCAGTACAACTATTTTTTTTTCCTCAATCCTGCTTGTTCATCTCTCAACTTTTCATCTTTCTCTCTCTTTTCTTTAGAATAAACGTACTGTATATTTTTATGACAACTGATGTATATGTAATTCCTCTGTAATTATCGTAATCAGTCAGTGTTCCTTATACCATCAAGCAAGGAACCCTACCGTAAGACAGTGAAAGACAATGGTACTGAGGCTATGGCAGTACCCTTGACTAGAGAACAATGATTTGATTTGGAGTGTCCTCCTAAAAGAGCTGCTTACCATAGCTAAAGAGTCTGTATTACACCTACCATAACGAAATTAGCAATGAACAAATATAGTGCAGTGGTTAACCCCTTGGGCAGAGAGGAAAAGTTTGGTAATCTCAATGTTGTTAGGTGTATGCAGACAAAAGAACATAAAGAGAACAGGCCCCACTATTCAGTGTATGTGTAGGCAAACATAAAATGAGCCGTAACCAGAGAGAGGGATCCAATGTAGTACTGTCTGGCCAGTCAAAGGAACTTATTACTCCCTAGTTGTAGTTTCTCAACGTGTGGCTAGTGATATATTATATATATGATCTATATTTACAGTTTTTTAGATACTTTTAATGCATGCACTAACACATTTTTTTTCAAATACCCAGTTTAAGTTATACAATTTCACCCGAGTTATTGTTTTGCTACCAATGTACAGCAGCTACTGTATGTAAAGTGTTTACTATGCATACTTAGAAAATACTTGGTAAAGTTTGCAAGTAGATCTACACACCAAAACAATTTCTTGTTGAGACTTTTTAGCAATGGAAATTTTTGATAATCATTTTTATAAACAAAAGTCATATTGCATATGATATGATTACTACATGAAGTTAAGCAAAATTACATTTTTTATATAGCTTACATCGGCAAGAAATATGAATCTACTAAGAAAGTCTAAATAGCAAAACAGCAATATCACTCAACAAGCGAAAATGTAAACTTTGCATCGACAAACAGAAGTACTAGAGATGGACATGAATACTATCAGCTTATCAAGTATGAACTTCTACAATGCGGAGATGTAGATAAACTGATAAACAAGTTATCAACACACCAAACTCCTGTATAGAGCTTGTTGTATACTATGTCTGCATTGATGCTATGTATAATGTCGCAACCCTTACTCATATCACCACTGGCCATGGGGCCCGGGACCATATACCTACTGAGCTGTACGAAAAATACGCCAATGTGGCATAAGAAGCTATTGATCTGTTTAAATCCTACTCCACAGTGTGCTAAAAAAAAAGAAAGCAGCAGAGAACTCAAGGTGTTGTTATTCGCCCTCATTTTCACTAAGGAATTTGCATCTCCCATGCAAGTTTATCTCTGACATGCAATCTATGAGAAAGAATTCCTACAATGGGAAATGGTTTATCAAGAACATTTAACCAAATTTTTTGTTTTCCGTGCATCAACATCAAACCAAGAAGCAGAGGTAGCATATCAGCTTCTAGACGTTTTTCTGCTCTCCGGAGCTTCAGCCATCCTGCAAAGTAATAACGCCAGTGATTTTGCCGCAGAATTTATTGCCGAGCTAAAAGTCATACTGCAAGGCTGATTATTGTCATGGAAAACCACGTTACACAAAGCCAGGGATCTGTAGAACGGGCCAATGGCTACATCAAGGATATGCATGCTGCCTGGAAGGGAGATAACAATATTAATGACTGGTTCACGGGAATCAAACTCGTTCAGTTCCAAAAAAACTCCAGTTTATATGCTAGTATCAATCGGCACCAAGCACTGTGATGTTTGGCTATTATGTAAAAGATGGACTGACTTCTTCCACCCTTCCTAATGAAGTGGTTACTTGCATGCAAATTGAATATTACTTATTGTTGGCACTTAGTTCAGATATCCCTAATGTGACAGATGACATCAATATTGTAGCTACGGCTATCATCATCCTCTCCATGTCAGATTGCAAGACCCCTGATTCGCTGTCTACTAACGCTTCCATGATGGTATATGAACCTACATCAGCGGCAGCTACCATCATCCCTGCTATAATAGATGGCCCAACCACTGCTTGAACTGGCTACATATCAACGGCAACAGATTCCACCCTTGTGTTGGCAACTAGCAATGCCCCTACCACAGTGAAGGAGACAACAAGCAACCCAGATGAACAAAATGATACGTATTCAATGAATACCATTGTTCCACGCATGGGCAATATCACAAATGAGAGGCAAGGGGCATGGTCTGCTCAACTATCTCAGGCACAGCATAAGATAAAAAAGTGCTCTTTTTTTATTCGGAAGTGGGGAGGATGGGGATAGCCATAACATTAGTAGATAGGCCACGGTAACCCTCAAAACATATTAGGTGTTATTGTTGATAGAGACCAAAATGGTAAGTAGAACATAAGTGTAAAAGCTGGGATTCTTGAAAGGAAACTTGTTCGCAATCAGTTTGATATATGTCCACAACAGCTTCTCAAAGAGTCTGAAGTCAATAACTCCAGAGAAATTTCACTTCAACAAGCAGTTATTCGAGCATTGGCTTCACGTGGACAAGGGTTTGTTGGGTGGAGTTGTGCCAAAGCGAACAATCTTTGCATCAGTAATAGATGCAAATGTTCCAAAAACTGAGCAAAATGCTTGAGCCGCTACCATAATTTATAAGATTGTGATGACAAGTAATTGCTTACAATAGTAACATGGTAGTTTGTTATAGAATAATTTAATTTGAGATGTATATGTACTTCACTATCCAAGGAGTTTTTAGTGACTAGACATAGCTTCATAGCAGCTTACAGTGAGTTTACAAAAAGCCAGATACTAAACTGATTAAATGTTGTTCAGTGGTAAAAAATGTTTTAGACTTTTGTACAACTATTTGAAGAAATATTTGTCGAGAATAAAGTGAATGATCTTATATGAAATGCCAAAAATTATTTTGAATATATCTTACCCAACCCATAGCCCAGTCATTCCCTAACCATAGATTTTGGAGAGTGGGTGAGGAGAACAGCTGATATTTTTGGCCGTATGGTCAGTAACTTTTATACCAATAAATATATTCAAATGAAATCTTAAGGGATTATTTAGATATGTATACTCTTTGTTTCTGCCAATTTTAATGTTCATACCTTCTATAGGCATTCCCTGGCAGTCACTTTTGTTTGTAAGGAACGACTTTTAGCTAAAAATTGAGAGTGGAGGAGGAATTTACTCCTAGAGTTTCACAGATATCCGAATAATTTTCACGGGGTTTGATGGGTGTTATGTGAGATAAATTCATACTAATTTTTGTATTTATGCTTGCCATAGAAAAAACACAGTAGCCATTTTTTTTTATATCCTCGGGAGGCCGATTTTAAGCAACGCCGTAAATTTCTCGAAGAATACTTCATATATCTAAATGAAATTTTCAGAGTTGTATGGGAAATATATTTACTTTGTCCATACCAATTTTTATGTTGATATCTGCCATAGAAAAGCTACAGCAAACGCTCATTTCAGTATGGGTTTAATGGTTATTTTTGGCGGGGCGTTAAATTGTTCCTAGAATAATTCACAAATCTAGATTAAAATTTTAGGGATTGATGAATAACACATTTTTTACTGATCCTGCCAGATGTCATGGTAATATCTACAATTTAAAAGACACAGCTATCATGTAGCCTTCTTAAATATGTTGTTAAGTGTTTCAACATTATAGTGATAGTGAGTGACATCAACGAGGGACAATGCCGATCTCATAAACTATATCTGTCCCGAGTTGCACCTGCTAGTTGTAGCATATTTGTTTGTCCAATAGTTTCACTTTGCCTAAATATATTTATAGGATTTCAGTTTAATCACTTTGATCATCACACGTTTTAAGGTTAACGGCTACCTGGACTTTTATTTTTTTTTTAATATTGAACCGATATTTTAATGAATGGGCAATTAGGTGGTAGCGTTTCTCGGTAATAGAGCAGTTCTTGTCTTATGTTCTAAAGGTATTAGTACTTTTTTATAATTTGATTAAAAGTTAGTAACTAGTCTATTTCATTTGTATATGGATGGTCTTAGATTTAGGTAAAATCTTGAAGCAGGTCAATACGTTAGGCACACTGTATTCTATATAGTATAGAAATAACCAATGACCATAATTGTTAGATAATATAATTTTCTCTTAATTTAAAATAAAAATATTAAGGAATATTGATTTGTTTATTTCACATTTATTATTGATCTGTTTCCTAATAGTCTACTAAATTCTGAAAGAAAAAAATGGGGCCTAGGTTATTCCTACATCTGCATACATATCCAACCGACATAATAAGCAGTGCCTAAAAACACATAGGTCTCATGGTTCAATAAATTGTATAATAAATCATGGTGATAGACCATTAAACATCACCATATCCTAATTACTGAAAATATGTTATATCGATGGAAAAATACTAACAGTATCTTATCAACAAAATTGAAATCGTTCAGTGATTTCATATAATCAATGATCCATATTTTCAGTGATTACATAAAAACAATGCAAATTTCAATTATTACAATATACACATATATATATATATATATATATATATATATATATATATATATATATATATATATATATATATATATATATATATATATATATATATATATATATATATATGTATATATATATATATATATATATATATATATATATATATATATATATATATATATATATATATTGTAATGTCCTAACATATTTCTAATTGTTACCTTTATATTAAGCCTCCACAACCGCCATCTGTTGTTTGGTTATGTCTCCAGACTTATATTTTAGTCCTTGTTTTCCTAGCACCGCTAGGGAATTATTGTAGAATTACTTGTTATTTTTATTGTTGATCCTTGGGAAAACTGACTTAACAGCTTTCCATGCTTCGGTAAGGGGAGAGCTCCTTAACTTTTGGTGGTGAATACTTGTTTCTTAATTTAAAGCATTGTAATATTGTGCTATTCTTTATAGTGAGAAAGGAGTAATATACTTTTGATTGTACTAATGGTTGTATCTATCCTACGGTAACCATTGAGGCATATAATAATTGTTCGATCACGAGTGTCAATTAAAAATAGAAAAAGGTTAACATCAAGGAAAAACGGAAATTCATTACAGTGGGGGCCTTGCCGGGATATGAAGTGATATGAAGTGAAGTGAAGTGAAATGAAGTGTTTTAAGCTCGTTAGTATAGTGATCGAATTTAGTGAATTTCCGTTAGTGTACAATCAATAGATATACCTCCACCGTTGTTGAGCTCTCCCTTCTACGATCAAGGTGCCGTATTGTATACGTCATCGCAAGTATTATTGATAGTTTGGAGGAAGTGCAGCGCAAGGAATCGGTACTTAGTCTCCGTTCTGTTGCCTTGACGTTGCCGACTATCGCTTTTTTTGCGTTCCTTAGTCACCCCAGACGTATTAGAATGCTTCTGGATTAATTTCCTTCATAGGGTACCGATCCCCTCTTGCCGATTGTTTGGAGGAAGTGCAGTGCAAGGAATCGGTACTTAGTTGCCGTTCTGTTGCCTTGACATTGCCGACTGTCGCTATTGCGTTCTTTAGTCACCCCAGTCATATTGGAACACTTAGGGTAACCATCCCCTCTCATCATTCAGGGATTAATTTCCCTCAGGGACTACTGTCCCTCTTTTACAGAATACGAGAACCCAGGAACGCGTTTTCCTAGTGCTTTAAGAGTTTCGTGAAATTGATTTTGTATAACCTCAGTGTGCGTTCCTTAGTGTATTTTACATAGCAAAGTGTATTTTACATAGCAGTGATAGTTAAGTGAAAGTGACGTTGTGCAACCTCCAGTGTGTGTTAAGTGGTTCTTGTATATTTAAGTGAATTTTTGTGAAAAGTGACGTTAACTAGTGCATCGTGCGTTGTTACTCATAGTTTCGAAAAACTTAGTGACTTATGTTGTTTATGATTTAGTGTATATTTCTTTAATCCTGGATAGGTACGGTCCTCGGACACCCCTTTAAGGGTATACTCGGACGCGAACGACCCCGACGCCAAAAAAAATTCTTGAAAAATCAGTTTTTGCAGTAACCTCCTTTTTTCTTTTGCCAAAAAAAACTTCAATGAATGCTTAAAACAACTGTAAAGATAAATACTACTCATCTGCAGAAAAACTATTTATTATAAATATTTTAAAAAATTAAGTAGAAAAAAAAAAGACCTGACATAAAAATTCATAAAAAAAAGTTTATACATATATACACAAATCCTTTTAGGAATTGATTCTTGAATGTTTAGGACACATCTTGATGTATTTTGGATGAAGTCAGACCCATGGAGGTGAAGATCTGAAATGAGAAAAAAAGAGTAACTTTTTTTGGCCAAAAAAATTTGTCCAAATTTCATGAATTTTTTTGGGTACCCAAATGAAATAGGAATTGGCTAATTTTTTTAGGGAATAAACATATGTTATCCTAAAATAGAAATATGTAAAAAAATCTTCATTATTTTGTAAATTACATTTATATCAGGGGCCATATCTAAAGGTAATTTTTTGAGTACTTGGAAATTTCGTAAAAAAATACATATATTTAATATTAAATATGATATTTATGCAGGTAAAAATATACCAAAATATCACAAATTCTATAGGGAACAAGAATATATATAGATAGGGCAGCTTACGCTTCGGATATGTCCACAAAATGGCCGCCAACCACACTGACTCAGACTCCCTAATCTGCCACTTGAAATGTAGGAAGGGTATGTCAATTTCAAGGTGTTATTTACTAATCTAATTATTATTGGATATGCATAAAAATTGTATGGTGGGTTGCTGGATAATTGTCGATTATTTTACGACTATAAAATTAAAATTCTGACCCAAAAAATTTTTTTGAAGGGAAATAAAATCGAAAAAAAATAATGTAAAACAATATTTTAGCTAAAAAAATTTGATGATATTCAATCAAAAAAAAGTAAACAAAATTTTCCGACAAATAAACATCTAGAGGAATCATTACTCTGTGATAGTTCCTTAGTACGTAGTAATTTTGAAAGAATTGGGAAAAAACGAAAAAATGGCAATCACCGGAAAATCGAACACATACCTATATATACGCCATATCTGGCTAAAAAAAAGATAGGCATGGGTAGCCAGATCATCTAGAAACACTTTCCAACACTATAAAAATATAAGTTTTGCGACACTACTTGCCAATTCCTTACGGTAACATGACTAAGCAAACAAATGCAAAACATAAAAAGGGGCACTCGTGGAAAAATGGCCATTCTAATATACGGCATTTCAGAAAAAAAAAATTTCAGCCACGTGCTAGGCAAACCATCAAGGCATATTTTCCGACAAATAAACATATAAATGAAATATTACTCTGTGATAGTTCCTTAGTACGTAGTAATTTTGAAAGAAATGGGAAAAAACGAAAAAATGGCAATCACAGGAAAATCGAACACATACTTATATATACGCCATATCTGGCTAAAAAAAAAATAGGCATGGGTAGCCAGATCATCTAGAAACACTTTCCAACACTATAAAAATATAAGTTTTGCGACACTACTTGCCAATTCCTTACGGTAACATGACTAAGCAAAAAAATGCAAAACAAATAAAAATGGGCACTCGCGGAAAAATGCCCAACATTCTAATATACGGCATCTCAGATAAAAAAAAAAGACATGCACGTGTTAGCCCAACCATCAAGGCACACTTTCTAACACATAAACATGAAAAAAAAAATCAATAATATACGGCAATTCCTTACTACGTAGTAAATTTTTACAAATATTGAAAAAAAACAGAAATTGGCAACCGTAGTTAAATACCCAATATACCAATAACTACGTCGTATCTGACAAAAACAAAATCACGCATGGGTAGCCAGATCATCTAGACACACTTTCCAACATTAAAAAAGCAAAAGTTTTACGACACTATTTCGCAATATCTTACGGAAAAATGACTTGGCAAAAAAATTAAAAAAAATTAAAAAGGGACACTCGCGGTAAAATGCCCGACATTCTAATATACGACATCTCAGATAAAAAAAAAGACATGCACGTGTTAGCCCAACCATCAAGGCACACTTTCTAACACATAAACATGAAAAAAAAAATGAATAATATACGGCAATTCCTTACTACGTAGTAATTTTTACAAATATTGAAAAAAAAACAGAAATTCGTAACCGCAGTTAAATACCCAATATACCAATAACTACGTCGTATCTGACAAAAACAAAGTCATGCATGGGTAGCCAGATCATCTAGACACACTTTCCAACACTAAACAAGCAAAAGTTTTACGACACTATTTGGCAATATCTTACGGAAAAATGACTTGGCAAAAAAATTAAAAAAAATTAAAAAGGGGCACTCGCGGTAAAATGGTCCTTGTGGTGATGAACGACATTTTAACTAAAAATAAAAACATGCACATGGTAGCCAAACAATCCACCAAGACTTTCCACAACTGATAACCTATACAAGTTGCACCATTCTACGACAATTTCATAATACGTAATAACTTTGATAATTATGCAAACTACCTCAGAAGGGTAAACTCGGACGCGAACGACCCCGACGCGTCTCAGAAATCGGGGAAGGAGTACAGCTACAGCAATGCACATCTGGACACTACTAGAGCGTGTAGGGGAGACACCTCCTGCAGGTCGATCACCCACAAATTCAGTCACAGGGGTGAGTCACGTGAGAAAAACCTGTTTTTTTTGACGCTCGGGGTCGCAAACGACCCACCGTACCTATCCAGGGTTAAAGTGGTAATATATTCATACCCGTGACAGTAAGTGTTAGTGATTTATTGACATGGTGTTATTGATTCGGTGATTTAGTGACGTCATGTTTTTGATTCGGTGATTTAGTGAAGTGTTTTTGATTCGGTGATTTAGTGACGTGTTATTGTTTCGGTGATTTAGTGACGTGTTATTGATTCGGTGATTTAGTGACGTGTTATTGATTCGGTGATTTAGTGACGTGTTATTGATTCGGTGATTTAGTGACTTGTTAGTGATTCGGTGATTTATTGCCCTAGTACTTGAGTGATTCGGTGAATAGACCATGAAGAGATATTAATTTAATAATTCTGCGGTTTAGCCATTGGTGATTCAGTGTTTTAGCGATAGTGATTCGGTGACAGTGACAAAGTGCTCGTAGTGGATCAAAAGTGCTTTTTATGATCCACCATGTCTTTCAATGCAGGGAAGTTTTTTGAGGACCCTCAGGGGCACCTCTTATCGTTGAGAGATGCCAAGAAAAATGACTTGCGAAAGATTGCTGAACAAGCAGGGATTCCTGTATTGCCCTCCATGGTGAAAGCAGAACTTCTGGGTATAGTTTTGGATTTCCTTGTAGCCAAAGCTTCCGTTTCATCAGAAACTGCTCCCCTTCGGCCTCTTACGTTAGGGAGAGGTGAAGCTAAGGCTATAGAGGATCCAGAATTGGTGAAGCTCAAGTTGCAGCTTGAATTGGAGAGAGAGAAAAAGGCAACTCATCAAGCTGAATACGAGCAAAAAGAAAGGATGATAGCCTTGGAACGACGGGAAAGAGAAGAAAAGATACAAATGGAGAGACAGCTGGCCAGTATCAGGTTGAACGAGAAAGGCAAAGAGAGAGAGAGCTTGGCGAATGTTTTTCCCTCATTAAGGCTCTTAACTACTACCACCGTTTGATGAAAAAGAACCAGACGTGTTCTTTGGTATTTTTGAGGACACAGCCACAACCTTGCATTGGCCAAAAGAACAATATGTTCTACTCATTCGGAGTGCACTGAAAGGTAAGGCTGCTCATATAGCTTCGCAAATGTTAGAGGAACGAGATTACTATGTCCTAAAGAAAGCTGTCCTTGATGCCTATACCATTACAGCTGAAGGGTATAGGCAAATGTTCAGGAACTCCATCAAAGGAACCACCCAAACTTATTTGGAATTGTTTCAGGTCAAATTAAAACAGTTTAGAAAATGGCTAGAATCTGAAAACATAACTACCTTTGAACAATTACAGAACTTAATGGTACTAGAGGAGTTTTTGAGGAGGATTCCTTCCAACATTTCTATGTACATCAGAGAACGGCAGGAGAAGGAGGGGAAGAAGGCGGCTCTTCTTGCTGATGAATATCACCTCATCCATAAGGTAAAGAAAGAAACATAACTCTACAGATCAGGCAAGTATTAATATTTATTGTTCCTTCTGTAAACAGAAGGGACATGCCATTAAAGACTGTCCTAACCCCCGATGTCAATTTTCTAAGGTTATGCAGCCTTCTCAGCAAACAGCAGGGAACAGACCAGAGACTACTCAGAGCAAAAACCAAAGAAGGATTGCTCTCCATTGTTCTCAAGTCACAAATGACTTCTCTGATTTCCTTTGCTCTGGTACTGTCAATAATTACCCTGTAAAGTTGTTAAGGGACACAGGATCGTCACAAACTATAGTAAGTGGTAAATTGAAACCTCTGACTCAGCCTACTAATAAATATGTTACCATCACTGATCTATCCAGTAAATTAGTGTTACCTCTGGTTAATATGCATATAGATTGCCCTTACTTTACTGGAAGAACCGAAGTAGCCTTACTGGATAGAGAATTGCCTTGTGAGAAAGCTGATATTCTGTTAGGAAATGATTTAGCTGAAGGAACTGTCTTACCTAATCTCATTATTTCTCAACCAGGGTGTGTTATAGAAAATGAGCAGAACCAACAGGAAGTTCTACCTTGCCAAGCCACCACTCGTTCTGCTGCTACTAAAGCTGCAATTGGAGTTCCCACTGATGACGACACATCAAACTCCTTACCAGACTTGGTTGGTCTCCATCATGATGAATTCGTCAATCTTCAGAGATCAGATGATGGCCTTAAGGAATGCTTCAATAAGGTTGAAAATCCCTCGGATAAGAGCCATAAGTTACCCTTATTTTATCTAGAGAATAATATCCTCATGCGTCATTACAGGTCTCCTACACTGACTGAGAAAGACTCGTGGCGCGACTCTCATCAACTGGTTGTACCTGGCAGCCTCCGATCTTCAATCATGAAATTAGCCCACTCTGCTGAGAGTCATCTAGGCATCACGAAGACATACAGGCGCCTCCTAGAAGATTTCTACTGGCCCAGAATGAAGATGGACGTAAAGAGTTTCGTAGAGAGGTGTCATGTGTGCCAAGTTACCGGAAGACCTAATGAAAAGATACCACCAGCCCCTCTAGTGCCCATTGTGGTCCCCAGTACACCTTTTGATAAAATAATTATAGATTGTGTTGGGCCTTTGCCAAAAACTAGCCGGCGTAATGAATATATACTAAGTGTTCTTTGCCCCACTACTAGGTTCCCTCTAGCATTTCCACTTAAAAATATCTCTGCTAGAAACATTATCCAACAACTGATAAAAGTTTTTACATTGTTTGGTTTTCCTAGGGAACTTCAATGCGATAGAGGTACCAACTTTACCAGTACTTTGTTCCAGAGTGCTCACCATCAATTTAATATCTTTAATGTTCTCTCTTCAGCCTATCATCCTCAATCCAATGGGGCCTTAGAGAGAGTTCATCAGACTCTAAAGAACTTGCTTAGACGATATGGAATGGAAACGGAGAAGGAATGGGATGAAGACATCGACTTACTTCTGTACATACTTCGGAGCGTACCAAATGAGTCTACAGGAGTTTCTCCATTCGAGATGATGTTTGGACGAAGACCCAGGTCAAACCTCAGCATGATAAAAGAACAGATACTAAAAGGTTCTAGGAAAGAAAATCAGGTAAGCCTTCCCCAATACTTGAAGTCCTTGGAGGAGAAGCTGTTGCATATCCATGCCTTCGCTCGAAAGAACTTGCAGCATGCTCAAGAGCTTATGAAGGATAGATATGATAAGAAGGCAAAGGTAAGAGAGTTTAAGTGTGGAGATAAGGTGCTGGTATATCGCTGCGTAC
>NC_090754.1:13655079-13657579 GCF_036898095.1 Palaemon carinicauda
GTACCATGGTCTTCCACTGTCTTGGGTTAGAGTTCTCTTGCTTGAGGGTACACTCGGGCACACTATTCTATCTTATTTTTTTTTCTTCCTCTTGTTTTTTTGAAATGGTGTGTTGGGCAGGCTTAATAGAAGGGCCATGGATGCCTGGTGGTTTATCAAGAGGTTGTCTTTTCCTTTTTCTGATGTTTTCTTCTCAAAACCATCCTTACTGTCCTCCTTCAGTTGAAGTGGCTATCCTGGAGGGTATTTAGCCTTGCATGGTGTATTGGCTCCTCCATGTTGACCAGTTTTTCCGACTTTTTACTATAGTCTATGGATATCATCAATCACTTTTATTATTATTCTGTACATATTGTTTTTGTTTTAATTCTTGTTAATCTAATTTTTAAGTATGATGTCTCTTTTTTATTTCTATTAATTCTTATGCTGTCTGGAGACATTGAGCAAAATCCGGGACCAGTACGTCCTAGTTTTCGTCAATGTCGTCTTCTGTATTGCAATATTCGTGGTCTTCATGCAAATATCCGAGACCTTACAGTTGCGTCCAGACAGTATGATATTCTTTTGTGCTCAGAAACTTTGGTTTCTAATATGAGGCACTCATCTGAGCTCCTTATAACTGGTTTTAAGAAGCCAATAATGCTGAAACGTGATTCCATTCCTAGGGCCAGGGGAATGGCGGTGTATATTAGGACCGAGTACCCTGCTTCTCATAAGTCCTGCTATCAATGTGGATGTCATGAGATTCAGGTAATAAAAGTTTGTGGCAGGCATAACAACTTTTATTTGTGTTCAATCTACCGGAATCCAGACATGGATGATTCTATCTTTGATTGTCTTCTTACCATTATGGCTAAGATACAAGAAGATGATAGAAAGGCTTCGTTTGTCTTTGTTGGTGATTTTAATGCTCACCATAGGGAGTGGTTGAGTTCTATCTCTCCTACTGATCGCCATGGCTTAAGAGCTTTAGACTTTGCCTCAGAATCAGGCTGTGAGCAAATCATAAATGAAGCTACTCACAGGTCTGGTAATTGCTTGGACCTCGTATACACTGACTCCCCTGGCGTTATAACTAGTAAGGTTGGTTTCTCCAGTCGGGACTTCTGATCATGCCTTGATTTCATTATTAGTGAAGACTGAGCAGCCTGTCCCTGATATATCATATTCTTGTAAATTTATATGAAATCCCAAGCAGACTGGAATGGGATTTTGCATGATCTTTTGTGCTTGAATTGGTCACAATTATATAATAGTGTAGATCCTGTTGTCCCTTTGAATGAGAATCTAGTCAACATAATTGATAGGCGTATCCCTTCTCGTGTGCTAAGGTACCGAATGAAGGACAAACCGTGGTTCAATGATGATTGTAGACGTGCTTATTTGGAGAAGCAGGAGGCCTATCACCTTTGGAAGGGTAACAGATCAGATTTGACCTGGAACAACTATACTCAGCTTCGAGCTTTTGCTCAGAGAGTTTATGCCTCAACTGAAAAGGAGTACAATTTAATCATAAAAGAAACCCTCTCTGGTACAACTCAGGAACATAAATGGTGGTCTACCCTTAAATCTGCACTCTTTGGTGTAGATGCAACAGTTCCTCCTTTACTTAAACCAGATGGCTCAGTCACTCACTGTCCAAAGGAAAAGGCAACCCTTTTGGCTGATGTTTTTGACAGTAAACAGAGTAATGAAAAACTTGAACTTCCTCATTCCTGTTTTCCTGAGGCTAAACTAATTAGTTTAGCTTTTCGATCTCGGGAGATTAAAGCTCTGTTGATGGACCTTGATGCTTATGGAGGTGTAGACCCTAATGGTATTTTTCCTTTGTTTTTTATAAAGACAGCAGATTTCTTGGCTCCAAAGTTATCTGTTATTTTACGCAAGTTAGCAAGAAGAGGAGCTTTTAGCACTTGTTGGAGAATTGGTAATGTTACTCCTCTATGTAAATGTGTTTGTGGTAGCTCAAGTCCCACTGATTACCGCCCAATTTCCATAACTCCCATATTATCTAAAGTTTTTGAACGTCTTCTGGCAAAACGTCTTAATAGGTTTGCTGAAGGTAATCATCTATTCCCTAGTTTGCAATTTGGTTTTCGGAAAGGCCTTGGAGCATGTGATGCCCTTCTTACAATCTCCAATGCTGTACAGAAATCCCTTGATTGTGGTCGGGAAGTTCGTATGATTGGCCTTGATTTTAGTGCTGCCTTTGACCGTGTTAATCATGAGGCCCTTGTTTTCAAACTGAAACAGTTGGGAGTGGGTGGGTCGTTTCTTAGCATTATTATTGATTTTTTAAGTAGTAGATCTCAAAGAGTTGTTGTTGATGGGCACCATAGTGAGTATAGGAATGTGATATCTGGTGTTCCACAGGGTAGTGTTCTTGGCCCATTACTTTTCATACTATATACACATGACATGTGGTTTGGCCTAGAAAATAAGCTTGTTGCATATGCAGATGATGCTACTCTCTTTGCATCAATTCCATCCCCTGAATGTA
>NC_090754.1:13665079-13672579 GCF_036898095.1 Palaemon carinicauda
ATTATGATTATTATTATTATTATTATTATTATTATTATTATTATTATTAATATTTCTAGACTTTTAGACTTTCAGATTTTCTTAATTTTTACATATAAAATATATATAAGAAGTAAATAAAGGAAGTAAGTCCTGCTATGGCAAACATACTTGACTAAGGAAATGTTATAAAATACAATAAATAGTATATTGATAATATAGTTATTTTAAATAAAACAAATAATCTATTGCGTACAATAAGCCAGTAGACTGTTAAAAAACAATGAAAAATAAACTAAAATTCAATTATTGTTTTTGAAAAACAGAAAAGGTTTACTTAGAGCAATAAAGAATCAGAAATATAAAACTTGAAATAATAAAAAAAAATCTGAAATATAAAACCACCACCACCATAAATATTATAACCTTGCCATTTTTTTTTAACCGAATTAATGATAATAATAATAATAATAATAATAATAATAATCATAATAATAATAATAATAATAATAATAATAATAATGATTTCCATCACCATGTTGGTATGGGTGGCCCTGATTAGTACGGTTTTGCTGATCATTGTGATACATAAGGTATCCCCACTCAGAAAGGGTATAATATAAATATATATAACGGATTTTGAGCGAAGCGAAAAATCTATTTTTGGGTGAGATAGCCATGTCGTCCTGATGGAAGTTCCTATAGGGTAGCTTCCTAGGGTATATTACAACTACGGCGATATTCCCAGAGAATTTACCTTAAGGTACCAGAATTCTAACTCCTGGAGCGAGTATCCCTCGTGAAAGGGATATCGCGACATATCAGAGGACGTATTCTAGACACGTCACATGGCAATCTACGACCTGAACAGAGATTCGTCTCGTAGGAGGGAGATTGACGAGATACGAATTCGGGAAAGAAAAAGGGGAGCCGCTCCCAAGGCTTCCCTAATCCCCCGATTCGTATGCGTGCCTGGCGCCAATCCTGGCGCCATCTGTATTCCTTGTAGCGTACACGAGGTGCTACAGATACTGTATGTAGGGAGGGGTCCTACAGCCCTTTCTTAGAAAGGCAAGGGCGGGTCCATCAGGACGACATGGCTATCTCACCCAAAAATAGATTTTTCGCTTCGCTCAAAATCCGTTTTTTGGGCTCAAGCCATGTCGTCCTGATGGAAGTGTACCAGAGCATTACTGTATCTGTGGATTCTCAGAACGTGCCGTACTCCCCGGAGATATTCCCGGTCGACTAGACCTAGAGACCTAAGATGTTACCGTTATACATCTTTTCAACTAACTATAAACTATGTTAGAGCTTCCTGCCCCCTACAGGGAAGAGTCCTACTAGACTCTGGAAAGTCTCGAAGAGTACATATATCTATGTATGAATACCAGGCAAGCTAATATAGTGGTCTCGCCCTATATTAAGTAAAGCATAGTTTGTATAGAACCACTGCGTCAATATATTGACCAGTCATCCGCACAATACTTGTATTGGACAAAGGTTTATATCCGCATAGGAAGAAACTAATAAAACCGCCCTCGTCCCTTTATGGGACGGAGTCCTCCCATTAGGGGACTTACATAAACCAATGCAACATAGCTTGCAAAACAGAACAATTCTATCAGAATTATCCCAGATAAGATACATAGAATTAAAATGCTCAATTATACCAATAAATTGACACAGGTGAAAGAGACGCAAGGTTCTCAAGAACAAGTTTATTGACAGATAATAAACAGACAGGTTAACAACAAATATATATATTTATATAAAAGAGGGTAACCCAAAACTTTAAGCATAAGTATGATAGTAAACAGAACTTGTTTATCTGAAAGAAAAACCATTAAACACCACTTTAATGAGATACCAAGGTATCAAGTCATAAAAAATCTGTATTACAAATCAATCACATTAGCGTTAGAAACGCTTGGCACACATGTCTGAACTTATGCAAGGTTCACCTTTGAAGGAAGGAACAGTCTATATGGGCACTTGGTGCCCTCATTTAGTTTGTAGTACAGTATGTACCTACACACTCACCCTGGACTTAATCGTCCCAATTAAGACCACTGTTCCTCTCAGAGTTAAACAGTAGGGTTAACTACACGACCCACTGCTACCACAGATCTCTTAAGTTCCTCTACTTGCTTCGCATATTGGCGAAAGAACACCCTGGAAGACTTCCAGCCCGTGTATGAACGGAGATGTTCAAAATCCATACAATTAAAGAAATTTAGGGATGAGGCAACTTTCCTCGGATCGTGACCTGCGGGTGTACTGTCAGGATCCGCTCTGCGAATAAAATATGTCATTTTCGCTCTGAGTTGATTCAGAGATAAATTTGAGCCTGATGTTTCTCCCCTGAATAGTTGACTACCCTTGAAGTCTGAAGTTCTACGAAGATAGACCTTTAGGCATTCTACTGGACATAGAGATGCATCTTCTTTCAGAGGACAGATTCTCCAGGGACCCCACCTGTTGGTGGGTAACTCATTCTTGGCGAGAAACGTAGGATCCGGAAACAGGTTCAGCTCCCCCCCATCCAGGAACTGAACACGACCTGCCTCTCTCGAGAGGGCTACGATCTCACTAACCCTGGCCCCGGACGCGAGTGCAAATAGGAAAATAACTTTTTGCGTCAAATCCTTTAACGCACATTCTTCATTGCTCAACAAGGAGGCGAAATGAAGAACTTTGTCTAAAGACCATGAGATGGGCTTTGGAGGTGCTGAAGGTCTGAGCCTAGCGCAGGCTTTCGGAACTTTATTAAAGATCTCGTTACCTAGGTCGATCTGGAAGGCAAATAAAATGGGTCTCATCAAAGCCGATTTACACACTGAAATCGTGTTACCTGCCAATCCTTGGCCATGGAGGTGGATGAAGAAAGATAAGCAGAAATCTGTTGAGATCTCCTGCGGATTCTTTGCCTTTACAAAGGCCACCCATTTTCTCCAAGATGACTCATATTGCCTTCTAGTCGATTTGCACTTGTATTCCTCTAGGAAGTCTATGCTGGCTTTCGAAATCCCGAAGCGCTTTCTCACCGCTAGGGCGAGAAAATCATGAGCTGCAGGGTCTGGGTTTTCTGTAATGAAGCGCAGACAGTCGACTTCTGGACTCGCTGGGTCAGAACTGGATGTGGTAGCGGCACGAACTTCATCTGTAGTTCCAACGCCAAGGGGAACCACATGCTGTTCGCCCACTTGTGGGCCACTATTGCCGCTACCCCCTTGAAGGATCTCAGTTTGTTGAGGACCCTCAACAGAAGGTTGTGAGGAGGGAACAGATAAATCCTGGACCATCTGTTCCAGTCGAGGGACATTGCGTCCACTGCTTCCGCTAAGGGGTCCTCGTACGGGGACACGTACAGGGGCAACTTCTTGTTGTCTTTCGTCGCAAAGAGGTCTATTTGCAGTTCTGGGACTTGATTCAGAATGAAGGAAAATGATCCTGCGTCTAAGGACCATTCCGACTCTATCGGTGTGAACCTGGATAGAGCGTCCGCTGTCACATTGCGGACTCCTTGAAGGTGAACTGCCGACAGGTACCACTTCTTCTTTTCCGCCAATCGGAAAATGGCTAACATCACTTGGTTGAGAGGTGGTGACCTCGACCCTTGTCGATTCAAGCATCTCACAACCACCTCGCTGTCTGTCACCAATCTTATGTGGATCGAGTGACGCGGGGAGACTTTCTTTAAGGTAAGGAGCACTGCCATAGCTTCTAGAAAGTTTATATGAAAGGTCCTGAATAGCTTGGACCAAGTCCCCTGGACTTTTTTCCGATGAGAGTGACCTCCCCATCCCTCCTTTGAGGCGTCTGAGTGAATCGTCAGCGACGGGGGAGGTGGCTGAAGAAGAACAGACTTCTTTAGATGTCTGGCTTGGGACCAAGGTCTGAGAAGAGTACGTAGCCGAGGCGGCACTGGTCTTCTCAGGTCTCTTCGCGCGTTTGATGCATACCTTCTCCAAACTCCGGTTGCATCCTTTAGCTGTGCTCTTAGCACTGGGTCTGTCACTGAAGCAAACTGGAGAGAGCCTAGTACCCTCTCCTGTTCGCGTCTTGATATCCTTTCGGAATCTAGAAGTCTCTTGACAGAGCCCGCTATCTCCTTCCTTTTCTTCATTGGGATGGAGAAACTGTGTGACAAAAGGTCCCAGTGGATTCCCAGCCACTGGAATTTTTGGGATGGAGAAAGTCGAGACTTTTTCTTGTTGATCTTGAAGCCTAGGTACTCTAGGAACTGGATCACCTGACTGGAAGCTTGCAAGCATTCGGTCTCGGATGCTGCCCACACCAGCCAGTCGTCCAGGTAGGCTACTACCTGAATTCCCTTTAGGCGTAATTGTTTGAGAGCTGCGCTCGCAAGCTTCGTGAAAATCCTTGGGGCTATGTTTAGCCCGAATGGCATGGCTCTGAAGGCGTACAGTTTCCGTTGTAGCCTGAACCCTAGGTAGGGGGAGAGTCGACGGCTGATTGGAATGTGCCAATAGGCGTCTGACAAGTCTATAGAGACTGAGTATGCCCTCTTGGGCAGTAAGGTCCTTATGTGTTGCAGTGTTAGCATCTTGAATTTGCAATTCACTATGAACTTGTTGAGTGGTGACAAGTCCAGAATGACTCTGAGCTTTTCCGAGTCTTTCTTGGGAACACAAAACAGCCTCCCTTGGAATTTGATGGACTTCACCTTTCAGATCACATTTTTCTCCAACAGTTCTTGAACGTACTCCTCCAAAATGGGGGTGGAGTGTTGGAAAAACCGAAGGCATGGGGGTGGAGTGCTGTACCAGCTCCAACCCAGTCCATTCTTGAGTAGGCTTTGGGCCCAGGGATCGAAGGTCCAGCGATCCCAAAATTTCATCAGTCTCCCTCCTACCGGTATCATTTCACTTGGACTGCCGTCCTGAGGTCTTGCCTCCCTGACCACGACCACCTCTGAATCCCCTTCCCCCTGAGGGGCGCCTAGACGAGCCTCTGGCTGCTCCTCTAGGTTTTGCACGAAAGGAAGAAGACTGTCCTTCGAACGTTGGGGCGAATGTGGTTGACTGACCTGGCACAGCCTGGGGTACCCACTGAAAGGTAGTCGGGGTTTGTGCCACCATCTGGGGCACTGGAGGCAAAGGCAATTGCAGTTGCTGTTGCTGTCTATAAGGCTTGGCTGGCCGAGATGGTAGCCTAGTCTTCATATTCTTCCTCTTTGGTTGAGGACCCTCATCCGGGGAAGATTTTCTTTTGATAGCCAGGCCCCACTTCTGGAGAAGATTTCTATTCTCCACGGCGGCCTTATCAACAACCTCTTTGACCACATCGGTAGGGAAAAGGTCTTTTCCCCAAATGTTGGAGGAGATTAACTTCCTTGGCTCGTGTCTCACCGAAGCCCCGGTGAACACGAACTCCCTGCAAGCTCTCCTTGCCTTGACGAAGCTATAAAGGTCCTTCGTCACTGTGGCTAAGTGAGACTTAGCCACTACCATGAACATTTCATGGACCTTGGGGTCACTTGCCATCGTCTCGAGAGTAGTCTGATGAGACATTGAGGCAGCCAGTCTTTCTTTTGTCTCGAACTCTCTTCGTAAAAGAGATTCGGACAGCTTGGGGAGGTCCTCGCCGAATTGCCGTCCGGCAATATCAGCCTCCAACTTTCCCACTGAGAATGTCAGATGGACATCCTTCCAGTCTTTGTGGTCCATAGGTAGAGCCAGCGACAAGGGTTTACACTCCTCCAGGGAGGGGCAAGGCTTGCCGGCCTCGACTGCCTTTAGGACAGCCGCAAACCCTTTCTGTAAAAAGGGGAAGGCTCTATCAGGAGAGGACACAAACGAAGGGAGCTTCTTGCTCAATGCAGCTACCTTCGAATTCGAGAAGCCCCTCTCTTTCATCGAGGATGAAAGTAGGGCTTGAGCCTTAGCGTGGTCCATAACAATGACCTCCTTCGGCTCTGTCTCCTCCCTTGAAGCTGGTTCTTTTCTCAGCCGGACATAGCAGTCCGGATATGATGCCTTGCTGGGCCAGAATTCTACCTCCTCTAGGGGAACTGAACCCAGCTTATCCGAAATGACGATCTTTCCAGTCGTCATCGGCATGTGCTCAGCATACCTCCATGGGTTAGCATCTGAGCATATGGGAAGGTCTTTCACATTGAGCCTTTTCCGGGGCCCATGTGATTCTGCCAGGGACTGCATACGCAGTTCCATTGCAGCCGCCTTCTCCTGATTCTCCTTCTGCATTTGTTGGATCATTCCAACAATCGAAGAGAGGGCCTGTCCCAGTTCTACTGGGAGGCCAGCCGATGTTGAGGGGATAGGCTCCGGCATCTGAACCGGAGTAGCCGACACCTCGTCGACCTCATCCTCTACGACATCCGGGGTTTGAACTTGATCCTGACCTTCTGCCAGGAGGTCTTCTTCCAAACGTTCGTCCAGGTCAGACATCCTGTCACACAACTGGATGTCTTGCATCGCATCTGCGACTTCCTCGTCCACCTGGACTTGATCTTGAAGGATCTCCTCTTGAGGCTGGGGAATCACTGCCTCAGCTGATGCCTGGGGAAAAAGATACGCCCTCATCTTCTCACTTGGAAGATAAGGGCCAGAGGTGTTCTTCTTGAAGCCCCTTACCCAAGTACGAAGCTTTTCCCTAGCTATATCCCTTGATTCCGCCGTTCTAGGGGAATCAAAAGCCTCAGTAATCAGGTTAGTGCATACAGTACATACCTGAGGGTCCCAATACTGGAGATCATCCTTGGAGACAGCGCATGCTGCGTGTCTCCTACAACACTCATGTCCGCAGAGGTTCTTGCTGCGGACATTGCAGAAAACATTTCCGCACTTCGGAGGGTCCTCCTGTAAAGAGAAGAAATTTCCATGAGTATCAAGTGAACTATGTATCACTGGATATGCATAGTATAGCATAACAATTCATAAATGAAAGACACACACTTGTGTTTCCCTCACAACCCATTGTTGCAGCCTTCCAGATAATAAAATCAAAATGGTTTATCTCTACTAGAGTAACCAATGCAAGGTTTCCAGAGGAAACAGGTGGAGCTCACACCTAGGCAATGATTTTAAAAATCCTGGATAATAGACGGGGAAGAACTCTGCTTCCTGTCTGAGGGCAACAGCAAAGGGCTGTGTAAGAAAACACAATAGTGTTAGAAGATACAGTGCTGTACCTAAACTTTTACTATAGTTTTCTTCTTACTGTATATGCTATACAGAAGAATACTAGTACAGTATAGGAGGATGTGTGCCGGCCTGCCTTTGCCGGCCGGCACACACCACAATTAGCTTTAAAGTATACTACTTAACAGCTATAGGGCGGCAGCCCTCTGGTTCAAATGCCTGTGCCGGCGGCAGCAGCTGCCGGCCAGCAACAGCCAGTGTTGGCCGGCAATGATTGCCGGCCAGCAACTACACAAGGTAGTACCCAGCTGCCGGCCACACTCTTGGTGACCGGCAGACAAGGACTGACATAAGCTGCCCGGCAAAGGTACAAGACCGATGCCAGCCGGCAGCA
>NC_090754.1:13677579-13680079 GCF_036898095.1 Palaemon carinicauda
TGATACAAGGAGAGAAGCATCACCTGCCATATGTAACAAGATTTTTTTTTCTAAGCCAAATAAAACGTATCATGTGAAATTAAAATGAATCGGGGGAAGAATTGCAAAAGTTGATAAAAAATATTGATAGAGTTAGCAGAAACTTAACACTGAAAATGAGTATGAGTAAACATAAGATAATGTTCAAAGAAAATTTAGAGACAGCAAATAAGAGTTATAGATGAACCTTTAGATATTATCAATGACTATACAAAACTTAGTACAGAAGGTGTTTCTCCGAGAGACCGAAATTAAAAGAATAGTAAAAAGGGGAGGGAATGCATTTGGAAAACAAAATGAGATTAAGGAAAGTAAAGTATCTCTTTCTCTAAAAAGAAAATAATTCAATCAGATCGTCATACCAATCTGAACTTAGGCATCAGAAGCGTAGAGCCTTACTAGAGCCACAGAACATAAGATAGTTACAACTCAAAGAGCTACGAAAAGGGTAATGATGAAAATAACACTAAGAAACATAAAATTATCAATATGGACATTGGAACAAACTAAAATAGAGGATAGTCTAAAAACATGTAAGAAAAAGAAGACTACTCTGAGGAATGCCAAATATCACATGCCCATACTCACTACGGTACCCATCAAAAATACGTCTTTGGGAACTATTATTTAGAAATTCAATAAAGATGCTAAGAAAAGACTCACTCACTCCCAACTGTTTGATTTATAAAACAAAGACCTCATGATTATCATGGTCAAAGGCGTACTAGAATCAGGTGCGTCCACAATCAAGGGATTTTTGTACAGCATTGGAGATTGTAAGAAATTCACCACGTCCTCCAAGGCCTTTACGAAAGCAAAATTGCGAAAAAAAAATGGAACAAATGATTACCTTCAGCAGATGGCCACCTTCGAAAAACCTATTTAGTTGTTTTGCCAAAATATATATATATATATATATATATATATATATATATATATATATATATATATATATATATATATATATATAAAATTACATAATATGGAAGTTTTGGAACCCAGCCACTGAGGGGGGGCAAGCCACCCTCCACTTGGTGCCAGACCCAAGCCCGGGTAAATGGGGAGGGTTGGCGGCATGAAAGGCATCCGACCATTAAAAATTAGCCAAAACAACTATGGTCAATGAGTAAAGGAATGAAATTAATGCTATGGCGTTCGCCTTAAGCGACGCGTTGGGACTTTGCCTGATCCCTCCAAAAAATCGGCAAGGGCTACCCAGTCATGGGCGGGCTGGGTTAAAGAGGCAAGCTCAGAGGAAAATATCAGAGAAAAGGAAGATTGGAGTGCTGTGTGTGCAGGAGACCAGGTGGATGGGAAATAACGCAAGAGAACTAGGCAAAGTTGTAAATTATATTACAGTGGAGCAAATATTGAAGAAAGAAATGGAATAGGAATAATATTATCGAAAGAGTTGAAGGACAATTTGATTGGTGTGAATAGGAAGAATGACAGAATTATGAGTTTAAAGCTAAGACTGGGGGCAACAATAGTCTATGTGGTGCGTGCATATGCCTCGCAAACTGGATGTACAGAGGAGGAGAAGGATACATTCTGGGAGGAGATGGACCAGGAGCTTGGAATAATTCCGGCAAGGGAAAGGGTAATTATAGGAGGAGATCTGAACGGCCACTTGGGAATTAGTAGGGATGGGATAGAGAGAGTGCATGGAAGTTGGGGTGTGGGTGAGAGAAATGATAGGGGAGAAAAGGTGATTGATTTTGCATTGGCTTTTGAACTAGCAATGATCAACACCATCTTTGAGAAGAAGATTAACAGACTGATTACTTACAGTAGTGGGGGCAATGAGAGCCAGATAGATCTGCTGCTGTGTAAGAGAGACCATCTGAAGGAAGTTAGAAATTGCAAGGTGATAAATGGGGAGAGTGTAGCAGCGCAACACAGGTTAGTGCTAATTGATTGCAGACTAAGGAATTGTAGGGGAAGTAAAAAGGCGAGAATGAAGCCAAAGATTAAGTGGTGGAAATTGAAAGAGGAAGAACTGAGAGTCTCGTTGAAGGAAAGAGTGCCGGAAGCAATAAGGTTACATGAGGATGTACAATAATGGTGGACCGAGAATAGTAGTGATTCTAAGGATCGGTAAGGAAGTACTTGGAAAGTCATCAGGAAGAAGACCCCCAAATGGTAAAGAATCGTGGTGATGGAATTATGAGGTGCAAGAAAGGGTAAAAACCAAGAAAGAAGCCAAGAAGAAGGCAGTTCTATCAGGACAAGAACAGGATAAAAAAACTATAAACAAGCAAAGAAAGAAGTAAAGAGAGCAGTAGCAAAGGTAAAGGCAAAGGCATTAAATGAAATCTATAAAGAGATGAAAACACCAAGAGGAGAGAAGAAAATATTACAATTTGCTAAGGCTCAAGATGCTGCATCCAAAGACCTGACACTTATAAGGCAAATAAAAGATAGCAATGGCATATTTCTAACAGAAGAGAGTGAAATTAAA
>NC_090754.1:13690079-13700079 GCF_036898095.1 Palaemon carinicauda
TATTCCTTGTAAAGCTTCGGAATTCTAAGTTGAACTGTTGGGATTTACGACGATAGACAGAAATCTTTAATAAACGTGATAGTTCATTATAGTATCCAAGGAATATCAAGGAAATATATATTAAATATGTTGGTATTCATACTACTGCCCGGGTGGAATTTTGTAGTTAAATAAATGAAAAAGGTATGCGTCAAATAAAATTCCATATAGATATGAACTGTTTGAAGAAAATTAAAAACTCAATACCTGTCCATTGTTCTACTTAGTGCATATAAGACTGCTTATTAGTCTTACAATATTCGAGCTTATATCTTTTAAGTGTATAACTAATAAATTCAAACAAACAATTACTTTAAAGGAAGGTACAATGGCCAATATCGCAATTAATTTCAAGTGCGCTTTCACACGTGTACAAGTTGGGAGATAAATGAACTTGACAAATCTGACCAAAATACATCCTAGTCTACCATTGAAACTTGCTGGAGCCTCTGCCTACATTCATTCTCCCATCCCTCCAATTGCGACTTCAGAACCATAAAAAAGCGAAGTAAAGACCTCCAGAAATCTTTCCAAATCCTTTGCCTTTATGGACCAGGTATCAGTGACTCCTCTCGTCTCCCTTTGCACGATGAAAAAAAGATTGGAAAAAAGAGAGAGAAAAATAGGTGTAAGTCTCGCTCAAATCCTCTGAATGGAGTCAGTCCGTCAGATCCATCATAGAGCGGAGTCCCCCCCACCCCCCCACCCCCGACCCCCCAACTAACTCCCCGTTTTATTGTGGGATGGAAGGGGATGAATGGACCCCTTGACGAGTGTTCTTTGGACCCTCTGGATATACGTGTAGCTATCTATGAACTTTGCTTTGCTTATTGATATTTGTTTATTTAGTACAGTAATCCTTATGCGTATTTAAACTAATCTGTATATATTCATATATACTGTATATATATATATATATATATATATATATATATATATATATATATATATATGTATATATATATATATATATATATATATATATATATATATATATATATATATATATATATATATATATAGATACATATGTATATATACATATATATATATATATATATATATATATATATATATATATATATATATATATATGTGTGTGTATATATATATATATATATATATATATATATATATATATATATATATATATATATATATATATGTGTGTGTGTGTGTGTGTGTGTGTATATATATATATATGTGTGTGTGTGTGTATATATATATATATATATATATATATATATATATATATATATATATATATATATATATGTTTATATATATATATATATATATATATAGAGAGAGAGAGAGAGAGAGAGAGAGAGAGAGAGAGAGAGAGAGAGAGAGAGAGAGAGAGAGAGAGAGAGAGAGAGAGAGATTTCTAAAAAGAATAAATGATGTGGATGGTAAGTTCTGGGAAAAATATATTGCAGTGATGCCAAAGTCAAGGTTGTGCAGAGTTCAAATGTCATACGAATACTAAGTATTTCCAGGCCATTACTTCTATCATTGTACGGCAATTCTTTTTACATTATATTCCTATTGAATTTTAATATTGCAGTGCTTTAAAGACTGGATTTCTTAAACTACATTGTATCCAAGGCAAATTTTCTTGAACTTCAATGCCTGTAAGATTACATTTCTTAAACTTCAATTCTTCTAAGATAGCATTCCTTAAACTTCAATTCTTCTAAGATAACATTCCTTAAACTTCAAATATTTAAATATTAATAAATTTCTTATATTTCAATGCTTCCTGATTAAATTTACTCAAACTTCAATACTGTCAAGGAAAAAAAATATCTGAAATTTCAATACTGCTAAGACAAAATTGTTTTTGGTTCCAATGAAAAATAAAAATAAAAAATCCTAAGGATCAATGCCTTAATTTTTTGGTGCTACCAAAAGATTTCTTTACTGCAGGCACAAATTCTAAACAAATTCCAATACCTCGCAGACAAAATAGTTTCTTAAACTTCAATTATTTCAAGGAAAGGCATTCCTAAATTTCCTTTCTAAAGAGAATTTATCAAACTTCGTTGTTTCTAAAGCAAAATTTCTTCACTGCTACATACAAACAATCTTCCACATTTCAATTCTTTAAAAATTATATTTACTAAAATTCCATATTTCTATAACTAAAATTTATTATATCTAATCTATTTCAAAACAACTGTATAGATTTCATTAACTCACAAATAAAATTTCTTAATCTTCACAACTTCATTGACTGATTTTTCTAAACTTTAATGTATCGGAGAAAAAATTTCTTAAAACTACAATGCTTCCGAGAAAAAGAAAATGTTTTAACATTAAAGCTTCCAAGAAAAAAACTTAAATACTAATGAATCCAATAAGAAAAAACTCTTAAACATAAGAGCTTCAAAGACAATAAATTCTTAAAAATCAATGCTTTCAAGATAATCCATTCTTAAATATAGATGCCTTTAAGACAGCATTTATTAAGGGGGCCGGCCGGCTAATGCCGTTTTTTAAGGACAGAACTATGACATTCATACTCCTTAGAAAGGTGATTTAGGACATCTTCAATCTACACAGGGTTTTTGCCCTTGATCTTTGGTTTTGTGACGCCAGAGCATATTATCCTGAAAATGAGGATAAATGATATTAACAACTGGCATTAATGCCCTATATAGACCTGATGTAGACCTCTGATACAGTGAAGATTTTATTTTTTATTTATTTATTTTTTTTGTCTAAAAGTAATTTTTTTGCTAGATATGATTTTTTCATTATAGTAAAAAAAAAAATAAACCCAAAAATTTGGGGAAAAACAATTAAGAAAAAAAAATATGATAAAAAAATTGGAAAAAAGGGCAACAATTGATGGTTTTTTAATGTCTTTCTAAGATATATACCAAATTCCAACGCTATATCTTTAAAACTAAGGGAAAAGATAGAATTTGAAGGTCAATAAGTATAGTTTTGATATACGGCCATTCAAAGTTTTTGTTTGTATTTTTACAAAGACAATATTATTGAATCCCGGATTATTATGAGTTTTATGTTACTTTTTGGATATTTGGTAAACAAAAACAAAGTTATTTATCATAATGTAATCATAAATGAAGATGTTTGCTCAATATCTTGCTTTTATTCGCTCCTGTCAGGCAAAGCGGCTGCTCCTCCATCTACCCCACGCTCTCTCTCTCTCTCTCTCTCTCTCTCTCTCTCTCTCTCTCTCTCTCTCTCTCTCTCTCTCTCTCTGCAACACTACTGATATTACCTACTTCTGAACTCTTAATGGAACGAATTTTCTTCTTCCTTATATTAGCAAGATTTTGAAATAATTGTACTTTCCTCTTTGAAATGGTAATATTCTTGCCTAAAACGAGAAAAAGCAAACGTAAGAAATGAGTGAATGTTAGAGGGCATTCAAAGTTTTACTTTGTGTTTTTACAAAGACATTATTAATATATCCTGATTATTATGAATTTTATGTTCCTTTTTGGACATTGATAAACAAAAACAAAGTTATTTATCATAATTCAATCATAAATGAAGAACATTTTGCGCAATATCTTGCTTCTTTTGGTTTCTGTCAGGCAAGGCGGCCGCTTCTCCATCCACACCTCTCTCTCTCTCTCTCTCTCTCTCTCTCTCTCTCTCTCTCTCTCTCTCTCTCTCTCTCTCTCTCTCTCTCTCTGCGTCACTACCGATATTACCTACTTCTGAACTCGTTGTAGGGCGAATTTTCTTCCTTCTTATATTAGCAAGATCTTAAAATTGTCTTTTCCTGAAGTCAAACTCAGACACGTAACGTCTCTGAATTTTGTGGTAAGACTGGAGGGTGAATGGTGTAATACACTGTGTAATACATCGTCTTGTGATTCGTTGAAGCTATGCAGATGCCATTGTTCACAATTTTTTTTGCATTAGAGTGTAATAATTATCAAAATTTACGATAACAGATAAATGCTGTGTTTTCTTGTCGGGAACAATGTTTTAGGTTTATTAAGTTACTTTTACAAATTACCCCGTAACTATGAAAGTAAGAAAAAATTTGACAAGCTATTTAAGTTATGCATTTTCCATTGCCATACGAAGCTCAGTGAATTTTTTCATGATTTTTTTTCTTTTTTTTTTTCCATTCAGGCCACGCCCCTTAAACTTCAATAGCTCCTGAGACACAATTTCTTAAATTTTATGTTTCTGAGAAACATTATCCTAATCTTCAATTCTTCTAAGACAAAATTTTCTGACAGCCTGATTTGAAAGCATCATCTCATGAATCTGGCTAGATCTACTCTAAAGGAACTCAATGATCCATCAAAGTACATCTTGGAACTTCTCTTAGTAATTGCAACAGCATATCGAATTCATCATTCCTATAGGACATAAATTTTCAAAAGTGGAGAGCCAAATTGAAGTATTATAAAAGAAAGTAATCCTGAATGTAACGTGATTTCCATCTCATATCTTATTTTTTCATTTCTCCGAAATTGTACATTTCCTGATAGGTCAGTAAACGAATGTCCAATTTGACTTTAGTTTCACAGAAATTATTTCAAACGCTTCCTTAGTTTATTCTAACTTTTTACTGTGTGTCCTTTCCCAAAAAAAATAAAATAAATAAAAAAGTAAAGTTTACCAAAATCTGTCCTTGGCAATTTGACAAAAAATTGCCATAGGATCACTTCAAATCTAATTTTGGTGAAGTCTTAGTTTATGTACCAGGTATCAGTATAACTTTGGAGTCTAATTGTATGCATTTGCTATCAGAGAATATAAATCATTGCATTATATGAAGATTTGCTCAATGTTAGGATGAAAAAGAAAATAAGTACGGAATATGGCAAAATGGTGTGTACATTTGGAGTGTCTAGCAAATGTCATATGACTGGACATGCTTTTGTTTAATAAGTTTTTACCTAGGGCGAAGGACACTAAAGATGATTCTATTCTTTATATCAGGGGATCTTCATATAACTAATTAATTGGGATGGCTTCGGGTATTTGTTTAATCTACTCCAAAAGTAATAATTATGTTTTTATATAATAATAATAATAATTATTATTATTATTATTATTGTTATTATTATTATTATTATTGTTGTTGTTGTTGTTGTTGTTGTTGTTGTTGTTGTTGTTATTATTATCATTATTACTACTACTATTATTATTATTATTATTATTATTATTATTATTATTATCATTATTATTATTATTATTGTTCTAGCTAGGCTACAGCCCTAGTTGGGAAAGCATGATGCTATAAGGCCAAGGGCTCTAACAAAGAAAAATAGCCCAGTGAGAAAAGGAGATAAAGAAATAAATAAGCTACAAGAGAAGTAATGAAGAGTTCAAATAAAATATTTTGAGAACAGTTACAACATTAAAATAAATCTCTCATATATAAACTATAAAAACTTGAAAAAAAAAAAAAAAAACAGAGAAAGAGAAATAAGATAGAATAGTATGCTCGAGTGTACCCTTTAGGGCTGAAGAATTGTTTGGTAATATCACTGTTGTCAGGTGTATGAGGACAGAAGTAATTATTAAAAGAATAGGCCAGAATATCCGGTATACGTGTAGGCAAAAAAAAAAAAAAAAAATAGCTGTAACGAGAGAGAGAGTGATCCAATGTAGTACTATTTGGCCAGTTGAAAACCCAATACTTCTCTAGCAGCAGTATATCAACGGGTGACTGGTGGCCCTGGCCAACCTACTGCCATATTAAGAGACTTAGATACAATAAAAATAATTGTTTTGAGAGAACATAAATTTCTATGTACGCAATACTAGTCGTAGCAAGCATTCCACCCAAAGGCCATCATAAATTTCCTAAAATATGACACTAGTCCTAGATTACAGCCAAAACCATTGAGGTCTCTTGTCCTCCGCCATCAATTTCAAAGCACACTGCCTTTTGCGTTGGAACTTTGTTGTTATAAAATTTTCTAGAAAACACCCACCAAGAACAGCTCTTCAATTTAGTCATGTTATGACACTCGAGTTTCAAAGGAATATCACAACTTACGGTAATCAATGATAGGATGAATGGGCCACAGCTGCACTGTCTCAGATTGCATCAACTCATAATTTACCTACAGCAGGAGCCATCTGCCACTCTGCTTGTATGAAGCACCTCCCCAAAGGCAGCTGTATTCCGTTTGAATATCAATCAAGTAATACCCCAGAAAAATCTAGCAAGTAACCCAAACTGAAGGGATGACCTAAATGTTCTACTAAGTTGGTTGCTTTCTATTTTGCCATTCAGTACTTGGAAAAACACAATAATGAAATAGTATCACTGAAGCTCAAAGTGGTCATAATGATGATAACTGTATGCAAATATTCAGTTAAAATATGAACTACTGAAAGACTATGGAAAAAGATTTTTTATTACATCCATTCGGTAGCATCTAAATGTAGTATCTTTGACCTCAAACGTAAAAAAAACTTATGCAAAACTCTCACCAAAAAAGTCCTAAAATAAAAGGATCTTTCAAATATTGATGGAATGATAATGATAGTTGCAGAATATACTCATTCAAAAATCACGGGCTGGAAGGCCCAGATGATATGTATCTATCAACTATTTATATCAAATCCATCTTCAGTATTTACCACCTGACGGTGGCTACTTCAGATAATCATTGAAAGTTGCAATGCAAAACTACATATAGCAGCCATAGGACAAGCTATAATGGAGTCAACTTGTCCTCATTAAGCTTTGAACCCACTACAAATAGCTCTCATTTTGATATTGGAACATAAATATGGTCATTGTGACCTAAATGACATACTCAACAAGTTTGACTTCTGTCCTTCATACACATAATCTTGCAAATACAGCTACTACTTAAGGTGTAGATGTAATGTGTAATGTAGGTGATTCATTTGTCCAGTACCAACCAAACAACATCGACCATGCAAACAGAATGCTTGATGTAATGGACAAATAATATCTTTCACTCTGGCAATAACAAGAACCTGACCAATGGCAAGTGTGAATGTTACTATTGATGATCTGAAAACTATTGACCATGTAAACATTGTGACAAGAAAGGACCCAAAGGCTTCACAGGAAAAGGTAATTTACACCAAGTAGGGAGAATCTGGCAGCGATTTATAGAATAGAAAGATTGTTATTATGGGGAAAATGTCAGTGCATTCCCCTAAACCCACACTGTGGGCTAGATCCTTGCAGATGCTCCACTCACCTCTTCCTTATCATGGATAAAACTCTGAAACTTTTTCTGCCAATCATAGATCTGACACCATCTTATCCTATATGTTTAAGGTCAGTGCTCTAGTATGTGGTCAACAAATAATATCTCCAGAATGGTTGCGTCAAGAAGAAGAAATACTGTCGTACGCGGTATATGCAGTCAATGGGAATGCACTGCTACGACTACCATGCCAAATGACTGTGGAATATACTCATTTCACCAGTGTGTAGACAACCACTTTACAAAGGCTCTGGTTATATTTAAATGCTATGAGAGTGTTCCATCGACCAAGGATGAAGACTTTCAGAGATAAGTTGAAAAAAAAATTCTTGCAGATGTGGTAGTTGGGCTTGAATTGCACATGCAGATGAAAAAGAAATCATTCCTTCCTTTTCAAAATAATAAGCAATGGTTCATCAATCAGCTTGGAGTAGAGACGGAAAAAGAGCATGATCTACAGATTATGTATTACTATACAGATGCTGACTGTAATATTGTGCAATGAGCTTATAGTATTGCGTTTTCTCAACCCATTGTTGTTGTTTGTGAGGGTACATATCTCGTGCTGCTTCTTTATCACTAGTTCCAAGAAGATCATAAGGAGATTTATAGGCATGTGATGTGCAAGGGTTGTTGTGTCTTACTAGTTACATCTCTGCCTGGTGATCGCCAGACTGGGATTAAAGTCCCGCTCAAAATCATTAGTTCTTTAGTGTCTGCAACCTTAACATCCTTGTGAGGCAAGGAAGAGGGGTTTGGGGATCCCATAGCTACACCTGCTGAGTTATCAGCAGACATAGCCTGGCCCTCCTTGGTCCCAGAATGGATAAGAAGGTGGTTTTGGTGCTGATCGTGTGTATATATGGTCAGTCTCTATAGCATTGTCCTAATTTGTAGGGCATGGTCATTGTCCCATGCCTCTTTAAGCATTTGTAGGGGAAACTATGACAAAACCACTTGCCCCTGCAAAAAAAAAAAAAAAAAAAAAAAGAATAAAATGTAATTAGCTATACACCTGCTTGTGGGATATGCAAAGAACTTGCCTCTTTTAATGCATGTAGCATTACAGATGTTGAAAAAATCTGATAAAATAGGATTTTGTACATATTTGTAACACTAAGTTTTTGCTTTAAATGGTTAACAATGTAGTGGAATTGTAGGGGCACCATTTCTCTTGAAGACTAGCACTGAGGCGTATAGAAATGGAGTCTTTTTTTTTTTTACCCTACTATGAAAAGAGGGGAAGACTAAGTACAACAGCCCGTTAATAACCACGTTTCTTCTAACATGTACACCCTTGGTCGTCTAATTTCAATTGTTCATTGCTAATAGAATAGAGGGTAGGTTTCAAAGAACCAAACTCTAAATAATCGTAGAGATTCCAATATTAAGAGGGGGTTACATGGAGATTTTTTATACTAAAATATCGTTCTTTTGTTAGGGCAGAAATACACACAGGAATGTTACATTCTTAATAATAAGAGTTGAATTATTCACAGACACCAACTTGGTGAGACGCACAAGTCAAAGTCCCAAAGAGTTTTGGCAGTATATATTTCTTGTAGTCACTGCACTATTATTGGATGAGTTCCCTTCTCTGGTCTTCACTTCTCGGGATGCAAAACTGTTCTGACTCAGTAATCATAGGTGAGGTCCCACTACTGGTAGAAAGGGGTCGAACATCTTTATAGGCAGTGTCTTCTGCCCTGATCTCGGCAGGACGAGGTTACGAGGTCCGCCTATGGATGCGTCCATTGGCCTCGGCGAACAAAGTGGCATCCTATCTGAAATGAGTGAACATAACTGAGTAGAAATGCCAAGAGAGGATGGTGCTAAGATTTAGAGTTACAGAACCTACACATTTGGAAATTTACCTTGAGGGAATGCAGCTGTCAAAGGAATAGTAATCTGATTACAAATGGAGAGAGCGTTGAGGCATGTGTTTTTAATCTTTTACTCAAAAGGACTAGATATACAGTGAGTTCTTACCAATCTCGTATGGCCAAAGGTCATGAAGGAATTTATAAGGAATAACCTGTGTCAAAGGATCTGGCCCTTGAAAAGGATAGGAATTTAATTTAAGTATTAGGGGATGCCCTCGTATACAAGTGGTTAATCCGGTATGGTCAAAGATTAGGTAGGAATTTACCAGGGATAAACTTTGTCAAAGGATTTGTCTCCTGAAAACGGTACGAAATTTATAAAAAAAAAAAAAAAAAAAAAAAAAAAAGAACAAAAAAAAAAAAAAAAAAAAATTAGCAAGTAGCCTCGTATACAAGCAGCTAATCCGTTATAGTCAAAGGTCAAGTAGGAATTTAAAAGGGATAAACTGAGTCAAAGTATTTGGCATTCAAAAAGGGTAGGAATTTAATTACATTATTAGCGGGCAGTCTTGAGAAGGCGAGCAGCTTGTCAATAGACTGGGGGATTTTAGTCTAGGACACATGATTTTTATGGATCTTTAATGGTATATGCTAGGCTAAACACTTGGGCAGGCTTAAGGGATGGTCCTTTTATGAGACAATATGCCGCATTCTAAGACACGTTAATCTCCCTTCGGATTTAAGATTCGGGCGTCACTCGAGATGGCAATCTTATGTGAGCGTGGGGGATCAGTTACTTTGGCAATTAGCAATGAAAAAATTTATATCAAAATGCAACATTCTTAGAGAGAGAGGGGTTGAAAAGTCATTCATTTTGATACTAAACACGGATATATAATATAGGGCTGAGGATCATAGATATGCATTTCGGTTTAA
>NC_090754.1:13705079-13727579 GCF_036898095.1 Palaemon carinicauda
TTCTAGATGTTACCTTAAACAAGTTCGTCGAGCAAAGCTCGTCCGTGTGGGTGAAGCCTCATATCAAAATATATCAATCGGAAATTTTCAAAAGTAGCAAACAAAATAACAAATAAGGTCATACACTACCGCAGTCAGAATTTCCGCAGGCATACCCTTAAACAAGTGTATCTATTTCCCCAATATCACTAGGAGGCTGGAGTAGAGACATGCAATCCTTTCCATTCACGGTGAGGTTGCAGTGTTCGCTGAAGAGAATCATACTTTGGAAGAACAGCAACCACTTCACGATGCAAATTAAGTTGGGCTGTCTTGAATGGCTTGCTTTGTTGGAGCATTTGACGCTACGGCCCTTTCACGAAGCCGAGTCCCTGGTAAGCTTGCCAATGACTTTGCAGGATCTGAAGCATTTATATATATATATATATATATATGTATATATATATATATATATATATATATATATATATATATATATATATATATATATATATATATATATATATATATATATATTCAGCAATTTCTCACATTTGTTTAAGATAACTGTTTGCACGTCGATAAATTAGTCCAAATAAATCATTCTCTGAACGATCCTGTTCACATATTTCCCGTGAAAGATCAATTTTCTTTTTCATATATTAAATGAAAATATCTGTAATAATTTCGGCCATTTTACCTGATGCAGCGTTGCCGGCATGATGTTACGCACAGCCGGCTACCCAGCACCAAAATCTGCCTGGGCCATATAGCCGGGGCTGTAAATTCATGTGATATTTTATATACAAATGGTCATATTTCTGGGCATAGGGTGACCGTATACATGCGTTTTTTTAGTGGAAAGTATCACAGTATGACCAATCAATGCGTAGAGTTACGTATTTTAAGAGCTTATTCTTGATGTCAGGGTACCTTTAAGCTCGAAGTCGAGCCTGTAACAGCAGCCATCGTGCAATATATTTTCCTTTTCTAAGGACGATGTATCCTCAATATGTTGTGGGTTCTGTGAAATGAAATACACCAAAGGTGCTTTTCCTTTCCGAATGCCTTATCAACAAACAAACACAGAGTATTTTATAAGATGTCATTCACTTTTCCTAACTAAAATGATTTTAAAGATGGTAACTACTGATCTTATTAATCAAACAGCAACTAGGAGAGAGAAATTTATCTTATAACTGTGATAACCGTATTTTTTATTTATGGCGCTTAAATGTTGGTGCACACTTGTGTATACATATATATATATATATATATATATATATATATATATATATATATATATATATATATATATATATATATATAGATATATATATATATTTATATATATATATAAATATATATATAAATATATATATATAATATATATATATATATATATATATATATATATATATATATATATATATATATATATATATATATATTTATATATATATATATATATATATATATATATATATATATATATATATATATATATATATATATATATGTATATATATATATATAATATATTTATATACGCTCCTCCAAAATTAAATTACTTGAAATATTAAATCTGAACAAAATCTTAGACTAAGACAAAAAAGAGACTCTAAAAAAATATGCAATCTCTTGTTTCACTGGAAAATAATCTATAAAATATTTAATTTTGATAATTAATGAAAATAGTTAACACTAACACTAATGATTATACACTAAATGAAATTAGCATAAATGTAACTGTTCCACTTACGTCTTTTGGCTTACACAAGGTTACCGAACAGGTAAGCAAAGTAAATGAACTTCACTGTTTAACCTAAATCTTACAGGGCCAGTTACAAAAGTTTATATGACAGAGTACATTTACACCCCATACTTCATTTACTATTTGATAAATTCTGCCAAAGTTTGAACAACATTATACACAACATACGTTTGAGAGGGCACACACTTGATGCACTCGAGAGGAGAGAGGACGTTGGCTCTTACAAGGGATATGCTGAATCTCTTTTGCTGCTTATGCATTCCAGGGGGCTTTATATATGGACTTACTTATTCAAGAATCTTCCAGCTCAGCCTACTGGAAGCATGAGGGGCAAGGCATCGGTGCCAAGGTTGCCAACGAGTCAAGTGGCAGGCAAATTCCAACGTACATAACAAGGCAACTCTCTCTTAACTATCTCCGCCCACCTACCTCTCGACAACAGCAAAAAAGAGTAAATCTAATTCAAGAAATTTCATGCACATTCTAACCACGTGGAAACATAAAAATTAAGCACTCGTGTTCATACCTCGTATGGGTCATACAGCATACCTAAATGAGATTGCATAAGACTTCCTTAAAAAATACGTGAAATGAAAAGTTAAGTCTTAGAAATAATATAAATTTAAATATACTGACTTGAATGAAAAATACAATTAAATGTAAGACGAAAGTCTTATGCAATTTACATACTTACTTAAACCTACAGGAGTGGAACTCGCTTTACTAGCTGGCTATACATCTCTTTAGTGCACAAATAAAATACATAAATAAAATATTTACTTAATACTAGACCAGCTTCGTATATATATATATATATATATATATATATATATATATATATATATATATATATATATATATATATATATATATGCATATATATATATGTATATATATGTATATATATACATATATATATATATATATATATATATATATATATATATATATATATATATATATATATATATATATATATATATATATATATATATATGTATATATACACATACATACATATATATATATATATATATATATATATATATATATATATATATATGCTATCTAACAATGTATCCCTTTCTCTGGTCATTTTCAATATTTCCATAAAAGGAAATATTCAGATTTCATTTCGGAAAATGTGGTGATATATATAAAACCTTTGCTATTCAACGTGACATGCATGTCGCCATGATCTATGTGTACCAGTATTGACCCTTCCTTTATTTTGGCATCCTCACCGTTTATGTGAGAGACCGTTATCCCACTTTCTACATCAACAATCCTTCTATCTGCGGTAAAAGCTTTTTAATCTTAATTTGTTAGGATGTTCCTCCTTAACGTTTCCGCATAAACAAGGTGATTGTGTCCGTACTGTAGGTTGATTCCTGATAGTAGATGGTGTACGTCGTGAATTAGGATTAAAACTATTTGACCCTGTTGGTTAGTCCATATGATTTTTTTTTTTTTTTTTTTTTTTTTTTTTGCATCGTTTCTTAGCTGTGAATGTGAATTCTTGATTGTTTCCTAAGGGTATTTGTTAACTTATGATTAGTTATATCACTTGGTATTTTTTGGAGGCTTGGATACATCTCTTACGTATACTCAGAGAGAGGTATTTTATAAAGATGAGGATAACTAAAAATATGCAAGAGAGAACATTCATATACTTACATATTCGTTGCAGAAGACATATATTATGAATATTGTCCAAAGGTACTTCTTTTTCTTATACTATTTTGATCCCCAGTTACCTGTAACATAGCTGTTATTAGTTTTGTATATTTATCATCTTATATAAAATAACTTTAGATTGCTTGCAAGAAATGTATTTTTTTTATGGAGCTTTATGACATACACTTTTTTTTTTTAATACATAGAGTCTCCAAGGGTAGCTTGGTTGTATTTTTTATTTTTTCTATTTTGCATTCCTTTCTTCAAGATTCTTCACCCGCCAATGATGTTTTCAAAACAATGTCTTTTACTCGTTGTTGTTTTTTTAAATGAGTTCGCATTTGTTTTAAGTTGGTTTTCTGTTTTCTATTACGCCATCCATATTTACAGTCCGTCATCAGTTATGCTGGCGCTAGTTTAACGTACATTTAGATTCAAAAGTCCTACAACACTCAGGGGAAATCGTTCATGAGATGTCTAGTGTCAACATGATAAAACAGATAAAGTGCTGCTCTTCTTACTACATCCAGATAATGGTTAAAAGCCTTCCCCAACCTCAAAGAATCCATACAAATAGAACAAATCGAGTTGTTATATTTCATTATATGTTATCATTTGCCGCTTCGATTATCCACTCCTAAATACACAACACATATAATACATATATACATAGACACATATACATACACGCACATATGTATATATATATATATATATATATATATATATATATATATATATATATATGTATGTGTATATATATATATATATATATATATATATATATATATATATATATATATATATATATATATACATATACTGTATATATATATATATATATATATATATATATATATATATATATATATATATATATATATATATATATATGTATATATATATATATATATATATATATATATATATATATATATATACTTAGATATATGTATATATATATATATATATATATATATATATATATATATATATATATATATATATATATATATATATATATATATATATATTTAATCCGTAATGGAGTGCCATAGCTAAATAAATACTTTCGTTAACAGATGCATTAGATCGTTCCAACTTCCGTCATTAGTCTTTATCGAGTCACAGATGAAAAAAAAGTAGTTTCATTTCTGTCTCAATGCTGTAAAATATTTATAACAAACAACTTAATGAATAAATAAGTTATACTAGCCTTGGGGGCATTCAGAGAGAGAGAGAGAGAGAGAGAGAGAGAGAGAGAGAGAGAGAGAGAGAGAGAGAGATTGCTGTAGTTAATATTGTCATCAATTACCAAATAAATTGGTTTTTAGACTCTCCTGCTATCAAAGCTATGTTTTGTCTCGATTATGATACGTTTCCAATAAGAAAATATGCATCCAAAAACACATAGGTATTTTCCAAATGCTAGATTGACTACTAAAGACTTTCGTCGGTCTTTTGATATTCACAGTTCGTAACATTTCCTAATGCGTAAGGATATTTTTCCGTAAGCGGATATGCTAACTCAGTCTTTAGAACCTAAGCCACTTTCTATCCTTTATTCATCAAATTTCTTATATTCCCTTTTAAGTGAGCTTTGTCATCTCATCACCTGTGATCATAGTCAAGAACGGCTGGCATTGTCATTTGAAATACATTTTTAAACGTATACAGTAAAACCTTTCCTATGTTACTAATGTAATCTTTATCGAAAAGAGCTTTAAATTCGTTCGATGTATGGTAATTCCCTATGGCAAAATTGAAGATAGTTATCACAGTGTATAGATGAAGGGATTAATTTATTGGAATTTAATGCTGATCCAAGTAATGGGTGATTCTGGAAAAAGAATACCTGTAGGCTAATTAGCGAGTCTGTCTCACAGGTGTTTGAAGAAATTGTTTTCAAATGAGACCAATATCGCCCCCCCCCCCCCCCCTCTGGAAGCTATACTACCCACTTAGATCAGTAGCCTATGCTCTGTAGGCCTCCACATATCATAAATTTTCCAATTACTATGTTCGTTACAAAAGTGCTCTGAAGGATAATTTGCCCGTTTGCTTTAAAATCAACCAATCATGCTTCACACTCCGTGGTTTTCTTGTGTTTGGATGGAGATTTTAATGATGAAGCTTATATTAGATAGAGAGAATTGATATACAGTGCTCCAAATGGTTTATTTCTGAATGCAGATAATAAATATTAAATCTTGTCTTGACTTCACAAAAGTTTGAATGGGTCCAAATTGGAATGTAAAGTCACGGTGTTTCATGTTTCCGATCGAGAGAGTTTTTTTTCTGGATGGATAGTGAGAACCTAGTAACTAAAACTGACGGCCTAAGACGATAATCGGAGCAAAAAGCCATTCATTATAAAATACCGAGAGTTTTTAATAAACATAGAATGAAAGAAAAAACAAAAATGTTAAATAATAAAGACATGACGAGTCATGTCCAGGGATACAGGAAGTAGCTCAATGAAATAAAATCTAATTTTAAAGACTCGAAGGGCATTGCTCTTCAGCTGTGTGATCCAGTGATAAAAACAGACAATCAACCATTTATTTTCAAAATGTTTCAATGTTTTGTCCTTCCCTTTCCCCGCTTACTGCATCAGTTGTCGAAATTATGGTTTAATTACCGCCTTCATACGCTGAAGAACAAGCATGGCCATTATTCAAACACTCCGAACTAGAGCTTAAGGATAGAAGCCGGAGTCTGAGTGCTGGGTTTCACCGTTGCACTCCAAATATCTGACTAGTTCCCAACCCAATGAGTATCCATTATAGCGGAGTATAACTCAAGGCGGTGAACGTTCCGAAGAGAACGGAACTACGGGTGGCAGCATAAAGCGATCCCAAAATAATGACTCATACACTAACGGAACCTATTAATAATGCTAGCTATATTAACAGTAACCACATCAATAAAACGTAAATACCATCAAACGTAAAATCATAAACCAGGAGAAGAAGAGGAGGCCGGGATAACTCGTGAGCGTATAAAACGGAAAACGGGAGATCCACCTCTCCTTACTCGAGATTAAGAAAGAAAACGAGAGCAAGGGTAACTCGTAACTGTAGTAACAGAAACCGAGAACTCCATGCTCACGCTCTCATAGTTACATTATAAAGAACCAAAAGCACACAATAATATGATATAAGAATAATGATAAAATTGTAATAACCAAGAACGAAGAATAACGACAGCGTAACAAATAAATATAAAGATATAGTCTAAAACGGCCACCTTCCCGAGGCGTGTATGTAAACTATAACAAAGGCAAGAACGTTATTCTTCGTTCGTCCAAATTGGACTTGCTAGCAAAAAAATACCATAGTAAAAACAATAATAAAATAATGATAATAATAATGGTCATAAAACGTAAGTGATATAACCTAGATGACAGAGTACCAGATGGGCAATATTAACTTGAAATACTAGCGAAGCGAACGAATCCAACATGGCTGCCATCACCGACGCAGGCCAAGCCGCTTCCAAAATTAAAATCCACATTACTGGAAAGAGAACAAATGCCCGGTACTGAAAAAAGCTGTCAAAACAAACTATGGTACTTAACATTGGTAAAGGTGAAGTAGCAGCGTCAGTCATGATGAATTAACGACAAACACTTGAAAAACACCGAGAGCACAAAAAATATGACTCTGCGGGCAAGTCCAAAACAGAAGGATGTCCTAGAGGGCGCTCGTGTTGGGTGACGGTGGCGTGGTCCAAGTGTGGTTTCTGGGGCCTTTGTTACGGCCCTTCCCTTTGATGACGGAATTATCTAAATGGAAGACAGCCTGTAAATAGTGGTTTTCACACGCCCCTGATGTATACACGACACCCACGAGGTGCTCGCGCGAGGGTAGTAACCTCTGCATTCCATGCTTTTATCTTTCTCTGGTATATTTGGAAGATTTATATCAGAAAAGTGTAAAGAAGGACTCTTTTCACCGTGCGTCACAGGTCTCTTCCCAAAAAAAGATTTTTCCTTCGTCAAAATCCCTTTTTTCGCTCGTTAAGCGCCCATCTACCCTAAGTAATTCATAGCTGTGCTAACTCAGCCACATGATCACTTAGTAAGGACACTGTAATTAGGTACTTTATCATACAGATTTAAGTCTATTTCAATCATGATTGTAAGAGCGTAGTGAATGAAATAGATAAGAAGTTAGCTTGATCTCCAGGCTACGTAATTTTCTAAAAGTAAAGATACTAGCATTTATATAATCGTTGATAACAAACAGTTAGGGTTAGGGTATTATTTTGTGCCCATGCCATATGAGCGTGTATTATTATTTTTTTTTTTCTTTTTTTTTTGACAATTTGCAAAATACATTTTGAAAAAATAAGGATATCATAATTTCATGACAAAATTTTAAAAGTTATCTCGTTCCGAGACTAAACAACTTTTTTATATTTTGATATGATTTGTAAATAAAAATAATTTTTCAGTAATAATAATAATAATAATAATAATAATAATAATAATAATAATAATAATAATAATAATAATAATAATAATAATAATGATGATGGTAAGAATAATAATAATAATAATAATAATAATAATAATAATAATAATAATATCATTATTATTATTATTATTATTATTATTATTATTATTATTATTATTATTATTATTATTACCATCATCATTGTTATTATTATTATTATCATTATTATTATTATCATCTAAGCTACAATCCTACTTGGAAAAGCAGGATGCTGTAATCCCAAGGGCTTCAACAGGAAAAATAGCCCAGTGAGGAAAGGAAATAAGGAAATAAAAAAGCTACAATACAAGTAATAACAATAGAAATAAAGTATTCTAAAATAATCAACAACATTAAATTAGATCTATCATATATAATCTATATAAACTTCATAAAAACCAGAGGAAGAGAAACAAGATAGAACAGCGTGCCAGAGTGTACCCTCAAGCAAGAGAACTCTAACCCAAGACAGTGAAAGACCATGGTACAAAGGCTATGGCACTACTAAGGACTAGAGAACAATGGTTTGATATTGGAATGTTCATTTCCTAGAAGAGCTGCTTACCATAGCTAAGAGTCTCCTCTACCCCCACCAAAGGAAAGTAACCACTGAAAAATTACATTGCAGTGGTTAACCCCTTGACAAAGAGGAACTGTTTGGTAATCTCAGTGCTTTCAGGTGTATGAGGACAGAGGAGAATGTGTAAAGAATAGGCTACACTATTCGGTGTATGTGTAGCCAAAAAAAAAAAAAAGAGCCGTATCCAGAGAAAAGGGATACAATGTAGTATCTGATTAGTCAAAGGATCCAATACAATTACAACGGGTGGCTGGTGCCCTGGCCAACCTATTATTATTATTATTATTATTATTATTATTATTATTATTATTATTATTATTATTATTATTATTATTATTACTGGCAGAGATACCCGGGGTTGTCCGGGAGTAGGATTAAAAAGCAATGTGAGTAGATGCAACTGGTCGATTCATGCGAGTTATCTCTGTGATGTATTATTTTGAACCACGTTTTTTTCTTTTAACTGCTAGATAGTCTTATCGCCTATTTTTTTTTTTTTTTTTTTTTTTGGTTGGAACCGTGCATCCGTAAAATTCAAATATTTCTAAAGTGGAGATAATATCTTTCTATACATGATATCCCCCCAAAAATGTAAGGAAACCCCCCCCCCCTTCAAAAAAAAAAAAAAAAAAAAAAAATGAATTCTGAGGTAAGTCCCTTTTTTAATACAAATCATAGGAATATAACTTTGATTTATATTTTTCTTTTTAATACAACATAGTGTCTTTACAACTTCAACCCATCAGGATATGTGCTATGTATATTTTAGTAATGTTTGAGTTACCTTCTAAAATGTTTCAGTGTAATTAGGCCTAAACCAAATACACACTGAAGAAGGCACATGATTAAAAAAGGGTACTAATATGAAAAAGTCTTTAATAAAGGAAAGTTTATAATCTTTATAAAAAAAATGGAAAAGTATAAAGAAATTTGAAAGAAATTTTATCATGTAATAAATTGGATAGTTTATTGATGATCAGTAAACTATTTTAAATTTAGGCTGAATTTTTTTTAATGCTAGCGTGAATATACAAAAAGATTTTATTTTGATTCTACATGTGATGCTTCTACATAAGGCTGACCATGTGAAAAGCAAGGCTCCTCAAGTTGCAATCCTGAAACTTTTAGTGTTTGACCTACACTTTTATTGATGGACATAGCAAAATTAAGTCGTACATGAAACTGCATCCACTTAAATCAAAAGGGTATATTAGATGGTATAATATGTATCCTAGGAATAAAAACAGTTTCGCCTTTAAGGTGCCCAGGGATATTTTTCTTTATTTAACATCTTAAAGCACGTGGTTTCAATTTCAATGAATTTAAGGTATCAAAATTTTCAAGAAGGTTAACTTTCCCAAAAAGAGACAAAATAACAACAAACCTTGGATAGCAATATCTAGTTCAGTATAACATGATTTAAATTTCAAGAAATTTTATGCTTATAATTTTCCCCCTATCTTTTTTTTTCTTTTTTTTTTAATAAGAATGCATATTTAGTTTTTATGTAGAATTTTATATTCAATTTTCATGCTAATCGGATATATTTGGATTTCAATGGGTTTCTGACACAATAGCTTACTTTTGGTGGCACTTATTATTCATTGTCTTTCTCGGAAAATATTACACAAGAAAAAACTTTTTTACTATATACTGTACATTCTTTAACCTTCCTGTCTATAGGCATTTTAAATATGAAGTGGGAATTTTGTCACTTTTTGACCCAACTAATAAAGTTGAAGGAGGCTGAATTTTGGAAAACGTTACAATTTATTCTTTTATAGGTATTGTTTATATTACATAGAAATGGATATATCTGAATTTTTAAGCGGGTGAGGGTTCTGCCAGGCCCCGCCCCACCCCAATGGTTCTCTCAAGGAGCCCTTAGAGAATTCAGACTACTTCCTTCGTCTTTCACAGAAATTTTTACACAAGAAGCGCTTGTAGTTGTTGCATAGAATCGTAAATATTTGAGGTTTAAAGTGGGTGGGGCTCTGTCCACCATAGCGCACTTACGGATTCGTGAACACTTCCACTGACTTCCTCCAAAAATTTACATAAGAAAATACTTTTAGTTCTTTGAAGTAGCATTGGATATATTTGAAATTTTAGAAGGATTGGGGGTTCTGCCCCTCTGACACGATTGGGGGAGAACTTAAAGATTCGGGACTACTTGTATTATATTCCTCGAAAAATTTTACATGAGAATACACTTTTAGTTTTTATGTAAATTATCTAACTTCTCCTCCTATAGGGAACGTGCTTACATACACACAGACATTGATATATATATATATATATATATATATATATATATATATATATATATATATATATATATATATATATATATATATATATATATATATATATATATATATATATATTATCTTACGAAGCCAGTCTAGTGTAGAGTAAATACAGTAGTTTATTCATGATTTTATTTATGTTTTCATTTGTAGATCGAAGAGGTGAATAGCCAGCCTGTAAGATGAGCTCCTCTCGTGAAGACATCGCTGATTTCATTGTTTTCTTCATTCAAGTCAGTATGTGTAAATTTATGTTACTTTTAAGAGTTAACTTTTTATTTCATGTATTTTTTATACAAAGTCTTATCTAACCTGTTTAAGATTGTTATATGACCATACGAGATATGAACAAGGGCTTATGTAAATGTTTTTTTTCATATTTTCATGAGGTATTGCGTCATGGTTGTGAGAAAATACAAAATTCTTTTACCTGGCATGTGCTTTAGAAGATTCTCGAAAATCCAAGTGTTACGTTGTATCTTTATTTTATTTCAGTGAACGGTAGGTGGGCGTAGCTGGCTGAGGGGGCTGCTGTCAAGAGGGTTGGTTCTCGTGCTCGATACCTGATAGTTGATAACTCTGACGCCCTTAGGCCAACCCCCAAACTTGTAGATCACAGGCCTAGAATCTTCTGGAAGTAGCTAAGATTTATATATATAGCGACCTCAGGGATGCATAGATTAGATAGAGAATTTCAGCCTTAAGTCATAGCCATCTTCCACTCTTTCTTTCACACTGCTCTCAGTGTATTGTTTTAGAAGCCTTCAGTGATATCTCAAAGTTTTTGTATGACGGGTTTTGTAAATATAGCGAGTATTTATAAAAATTCTCTTAGATTTTCTGTATATGACCTTTTAGTAACGTGAATATTTGTATCCTTAGCTGGTTAACTATATTCACTGAATGTTAAGAGTAATTGAATAGTTTGTAAAATTTAATTTCAAGTGAAACAAGGGATTGTATAATTTTTATAAGTATTATTTCTTCTGTCTTAGTCTAAGGTTTTATTCAGATTTAAGATTTTGAGTGATTATATAATTTTAAGCGCATCATATTTTAGCCTTAATCTAAGTTTTGCTCAGACTTAATATTTCTAGTTATTTATTTTTGTTTTGATGTAAATTCCTTCGAAGTGTTGTAATTTATATAGATTTTATTAAATTTTTGAAAAGAGTGTTTATTTCATACTCACTCATATCCTGTTAAGGAATAGAAGCAAGAGGCAGTTTTAATAGGTCGTAATAATAATTATCCAGTTTTTTTTTCTTTCTTTTTTTTTTGGAGAAGAATTAAGAGACTTTTGGATATTCAATGATTTGTATAATGCTGTCTGGGAGTTATGTAACTGTCTTGGAGCTCGAGTGTTAATATTTTCACGTATAACAGATTTAATGTAAAAACAAAGAGGTGAGTTTGGAACTTGAGAGGTTGTATAACTTGCCAGTCATGATATATATTATATTATATTTTGGTTCCTAATCTCGGGACCATCATATGATATATTTTTAGTGGCCAGACCCTTAGGATCGAGCGAGTCTGTTTTAAATATTAGTGATAACAGTGCCATGTTTTGATTAAAAGTTTGAACAGTACAGAGTTCGAAGCAAGGACCAGTTTATCGACAAACTGAAGGCATGGAAGCAGAGAGGGATGTAGAGGCTGAGTTTCAACGAACTGCAGCGGAGGAGAATATGATCAGGTTGAGGATGATGGCAGAAGAGGCATGACATGTGAAGAAAATGGAAGCCCGACAGAAAGAAAGACAGGAAGAAGAAGCATGACATGCAAGGAGAAAGGAAGAAAACAAGAAAGAACAAGAATAAAGAGAGGGAACAAGAAGAAAAAGAGAGGGAATTAGAAGAAAAGGAGAAGGAAGAAGCAAGAGAGATTGCACGACATGTGAGGCAGTTGGAGCTGTTGAACGCCCGTGCAAAGTCGGCAACGTAGAAAGAGGTGACCCCTGATATGCATGATCCCATGTTTAATGTGTCGGATGCCCAGAGGTTAATTGAAAGGTCACAGAAGATGCTCCAGACGAGGTCTTTGATCATTTTGAAATGATTGCATCAATGATGAAATGGCCAGAAGATAAATGGTCTGTGTTAATGCAGAGTGTACTGTTTGGGAAACGACACAATGCATACTTATCCTTATCTCAGGACCAGAGAAGGAGTATCAAGAAGTGAAGAGTAACATACTGCAAGTGTATTGGATGACCCCTGAATACTGTAATGAAAGGTTCCAAAGTTTGAGGAAGGACGAGGAAATCTCTTTCCTGGATTACGCTTATCAGGTACGACAATGTTTTAAAAATGGATAAAGGCTGCTAACGTAAGAGAGATGGCTGATTTAAAAGAATTGATCATACAAGAACAATATATACGAGGAATTCCTGAACATATTTGAACGTACTTGAAAGAGAGAGAGAGGTTAAAAGACTTGATAAAGCCGCCTCGCTGAGTGAAGATTATAATATTATCAGTCGTAAACCCTCCTCAAGAATGAAGTTTCAATTGTCTCTCCGACCAAGTGTTAAGTATTCACCAAACCTTGGAAACCAGTTCAGTAATAACTACTTGAACAAGTTCAATAGTTACAGCGGAAGTAGTACTGGTACTGTTCCTAAGCAGAATGTGGAAGTACCACACTAAAATTCATCAAATCAACCTCCTTCAAGTATCGTGAAAGTCGTGCAGAAGGTTAATATTGTCTGTTTTAAGTGTGGCAACAGAGGCATATCAGTAAGGAATGTTGGTTAAACCAACTGTAAGCAGTCGCCCAAGTGATGAAGAAACAATCCCGAAAGGTGGAAGAGGAAAAGAAACCAGTCAACTTTTATACGACGTACATGACAAACCCAAATGGTGTGGTTACTTTTAAACCATTTATTTATGAAGGTATTTTAGCAGCAATAGACGGGAGGGAACAAATCCCGTCGAGGACATTACGCAATACAGGTTGTAACCATAGTGTGGTGGTACGAGGAGCACACCCGTTGGTGGAACAGTCTCTTACAGGAGACTCGGTTATTTTGAAGGGAATAGGTGAGGAGGTTAACCCTATTTGCCTTTTGAAACTGTCATGCGAGCTGGTGACAGGTCATTTTGATATTTCAGAAAAAGTTACATTGGCTGTCGAAGGAGTAGACGTTCTACTTGGTAATGTGGTTGGTGAAGTGCTGTTTGTGCCTTGTCCCATTGTACTGGAGAAATCACTGAAGTATAGTCCTTCGACTGAACTCGAGAGGGACTACCCATATCAGTTTCCTAGTTGTGTGACTACTAGGAGTATGGCAAAGAAAGTGGCTGCTGAAGAAGAAAAAGAAATCGAAGGAGCGATGAACTTGGAGGATATGTTTTCCAAAAAAGAAGGTTCCCTTGATGGTACACAAGAGAACTACCGAGCAAGCCCGAGTGAAGAGGAGCGACAAACGAGTGGAAAATAAGAAAAAGAAGAAATGGACCTAGAAGAAATAGAAAACCCAGTGTTAGAAGTAGAATGAGTGAGTAGGAAAAGGCTGATAGGATTGCAACCAAAGGATGCAACGTTAACAGAGTTATTGTACCGTGTGGCGGAGGAGATGGAGGCACAGCAGTCTTCTACCTGTTATTATCTAAAGCATGGATTGCTTATCAGGAAGCATATACCTGCTGATATCTCTGGGAATGACAAAGGGGGGATATACTGTATTGTCAGATATCAATTTCCATAACGTTAAGAATACAGGTGATCGCTGTACCGCATGAGACGAGATATATAGGGATAAGGAAGACGACGGAGAAAATTATGAAACACTTTATCTGGCTTGGTATGCATAAGAACGTGAGCCAGTTTTGCTGTGCATATCACGTTTGTCACATGGCTGGAAAAAAATTAAGAAAGCGCCCTTATACCAGATAAAAGTGCTAGGAGAACCCTTTTACGGTAATGCTCGACATTGTGGGACCTTTACCAAGGACGAAAAAAGGTCACAGATATATGTTAACCTTGATGTGTCCAGTGACAAAATACCCAGAAGCCATACCTGTCAGGAACATCAGTGCCAAAATAATCGGCGAGAAGTTACTAGACTTTTTCACTAAGTTTGGTATTCCGAAAATCATTCAAAGTGATCGAGTAATAAATTTCACGTCAAAACTGTTGAAGGACGTCATGAAACTGTTGGATGTGAAACGACAACTCTCATCTACTTATCATCTGGAGACCCAAGGTGCATTAAAGAGGTTTCATCAAACTTTGATAAGATGTTAACGATGTTCTCCAATGAAACAGGGAAGGAATGGGACATCAGACTACCGTTGATGTTATTTGAAGTACGTGATGTTTATCAAGAGAGCATGGTATGTAGCCCAAATGAAATGGTATTTGGACGAGAAGTACGAGGACGATTAAAATATTAGCAAAAAATTGGAAGGACCGAGAGGAAACGGAAGGAGAAAATGTCATGGATTAGAGGAAAAGTTTTAGCGGTTAATAAAATTTTACTTAGAAGGTATGAAAACGAATGAAGGACGAACGAAGAAAAGTTTTGGCATAAAGAGTACGAACAGACAGTTTACGGTAGGATGGCAGTACATGTTGGTTTATTCCCCGATAAGGAGATCCCTTCTTGCCAACGAGTTCCAAGAGCCATTCCAGATTTTGGAAAAGAAAAGTGATCGGACCTACATTATCGAGGTATCAGGAAAAATAGAAAAATCTAAGGAAGGTCATATTAACTTCAAAACTGATACATCAAGCACAGGATTTCAACGAGAAATTCCCTATCCAAGTGGAAGTGTCGGATAATGGGATAGGAGCTGTCTTATTGCAAGAAGATAAGGAATGAATTTTTCACACTGTTTGTTTTATGTCGTTGAAGCAGAAGAAGCAGCAACGAGCCTACTCGTCAGTTGAAATAAAACTGTTAGCGTTAATCACACCGATAAGGAAGGTTAGAACATACTGTATGTAAATCTACCACAAAATAAAGAGATTATAGTGTATTCGGAACATAATCCTTTAACATTTGTTAATAAGATGAAAAAATAATCAAAGTTTAACTAGGTGGTCCTTATGTTTGCGACCATATTGTATTAACGTAAAGTATATATCGCGTAAAGATATCGTGTTGCAGATTATTTATCTCGGACTTAATCGATGGATTCAGACACACTTTAAATAATCTTTTTTGGGGGGAGGTATCTTACGTAGCTGTTCTAGTGTCGAGTAAATACAGTACTTAATTCACGATTTTATTTATGTTTTTATTTGTGAATTGAAGACGTGAAAATCCAGCCCGTTAGATGGGTTCCTCTCATGTTGACGTAAGTAAATTACGTAAGAATTTCATCACTGATATCGTTGTATTCTTCATTCAAGTCTGTATATGTAAATTTACATTGTTTTTAAGAATTAACTTTTCATTTCAAGCATTTTTGTTACGAAGCCTTACATAAACTTTTTGAGAGTGTTATGTGACCACAGAAGATATGAACAAGAGCTTATGTAAATGATTTTCATATTTTTATGAGGCATTGGATCATGTTTGTGAGAAAACACGCAATTCTTTTGTCTGTCATGTGCTTTGGAAGATTCTCAAAAATCTTAGTGTTGAGTTGTATCTTTTTTTTTTTTTCCAAGAATGGTGGGTGGGCAGAACTAGCTGAGAGAATTGCTGTCAATGGGGTTAGTTCTCTTGTTCGATATGTATTAGTTGATAATTCTAACGCCCTTACACCAACCCCCAAACTTCCAGTTCTTGCGCTGTTAATCTTCTGGAAGTAGCTAAGTTTCATATATATAGCGACCTCAAGGATGCATAGATCAGATAGAGAATTTTGGTCTTAAGCCATAGCCATCTCCCACCCTCTTTCACACACACCTCAGTATATTGTTTTAAAAGTCTTCAGTGAAATCTCAAAGTTTTGGTGTGACAGGATTTTGTAAACAGTGAGAATTTATTAAAATTCTCTTAAGAGTTTTTTTAACTGGCCCTATAGTAACGTGAAAGGTATTGGCATCGTTATCTGGTTAACTGTATTCATTGAGTGTTAAGACTAATTAAATATTTTGTAAAATTGCATTTCAAGTGAAACAAGTGATACTATAATTTTCATAAGTATTATTTCTTTTTTCTTAGTCTAAGGTTTTATTCTGATCTAATATTTACAGTCAAGTGATTTTATAATTTTCAGAGCTTAACATTTTTGCCTTAATCTAAATTTTGCTCGGACATAATATTTCAAGTTTTTTATATTTGTTTTCAAGTAAATTCTTTCAAAGTGTTGTAATTTATATAGAACTGACCTTTGGATATTCAGTGTTTTGTATATTGCTGTCTGGGAGTTATATAACTGTATTAGAGCTCGAATGTTAATATTTTCAATTGTAACAGATTTAATGTAAGAACTAACAGGTGAGTTTGGCACTCTAGAGCTTGTATAGCCTGCCAGTCCTGATATATATTATATTATATTTTGGCTCCCAATCACGGGACCATAATTATATATATATATATATATATATATATATATATATATATATATATATATATATATATATATATATATATATATATATATATAATCTTTGTTTCTGCCAATTTTTATGTTCATACCTCTGTATGCATGCCCTGGCTGTCATTTTTTTTTTATATGTGACGATATTTTAGTAAATAATCATTGAGGAGACGCCGATTACTCCTAGAGTTTTGCAAATATCCAATGAATTTTCACAGGGTTTGATGGATGTAATGTGAACTACATTCAAACCAATTTTCTTATTGGTACTTGCCATAGAAAAGTCGCAATAGCCATTTTTCGATATCCACCGATTTTCGCCGGCGCTGTAGATTACTCGTAGAACACTTTATATATCTAAATGAAATTTACTGGGATTTATTAAATGGAAATTTACTTTGTCCATTCCAAATATCATGTTTATATCTGCCATATAAAAGCCACAGCTAACGTTTATTTCGGTATGGGTTGAATGGGTTTTTTTTGGAGGTGGAGTAAATTGTTCCTAGAATGATTTACATATCCAAACGAAAATTTCAAGAATTGGTGGGAAACAGTTTCTCTGTTTCTGCCAAATTTCATGATAATTTCTACAATTGAAAAGACAGAGCTATCATGTAGTCATCTTGAATATGATTTTAAATGTGGCAACGTTACAGTGAACTGTGGGTTAGTGAGCAATATCAACGAGGACCACGCCAATCTCATAAACATGTACCACCCATGTGTCACACGATCGTACATAGTAACGACATTTCTCTTTTTTGTATATATTATCCTTTGTAAATTCAATCTCCCCTCGCACTGACAGCCACTTGCATCAACTTGTCTGTTTTTCTTATTATTAACTGTTAACAGAACCGGTTGCCAGTTGGACAAGAAATAGCCTGTTGTATTTTGTGACCTTCTTACCGGGACTTAGTGTGTATATAAACTCGATGTTCTGTAATAAAGTCACTCAGTTTCTTTCATATCACCTTTTGAGTCACAACCTACTCTTGGCCCGTCACATTGGTGACCTCGGAAGTCGACTCGTTCCTCCAGCTTTCCCCCCCTTCCCCCTCACTGATATGATGGCGGACTCCCCGGAAGATGGCGCGGAGAGGGTTTTGCCTGCTTTCAGCACACAGAAGTCCAGTTCCGCATCAAGGGCGTGACTCACTGAACCACCAAAGCAGATTATGTTCTCGTGGCGATACCCGAGGACACCTTCCCGGAAATCTCCGAATAGCTTTTAAACAAGGATACACCCCAATAGCGTATGACGCCCTCAAAACATACCTTTCGCAGCAGTACTCGCCGTCACCAGCCACTCGTATAGCAAAGTTTTTCAGCTCTCTCAACAACCGTTGGGGGACCAAAGGGCAACGCTTACCCTCAGGGAAATGACCAGTATCGCTCGCCTGCAACCTGCCGTAGACGGCTCTCCTCATGAGGTGAACCTACTTCGTGCCCTTTGGGTACACCTTTTACCCAAACCTATACGCGCTGCCATACCCAAAGTTGATACCTTACTCATAAAGGACTTGATGACCAAAGCCAATGCTATTATGGACAACCACTTCAAGACCTTCAAAACCTCAATCAACGCCTTGACTTTGAAGAAAAGATCACCTATTCAACGTCAACCAAAGTTGACGTGAATGCCATCACCCATCACCCACCACTTACTCACCCCTCAACCAACGACTTCTACAGCCACTTACTTCCACCCACCGGCCACAGTTTTGCTACTGCCACTCCATATTCAGGACTGCCACGAAGATATGTACCAAGGATTGTCAGTGGCCCAAAAACATGTAAGTAGGCCATCGCTCGTGGCGGTGGCCTCACGTGTTTCTAATATTTTCTTTTTACACGATACAGGAACGGTCGTGAGATTTTTTATAGACATTGGTGCTTGCCGTTCTCTTTTGCCAAGGCAACTCTTCAGGACACGTCGTAGTCTGTCTAAGTCTGCTGATGTCCGCCTGATAGCTGCCAATGGATCTGCGATACCCATCTACGGTTACGAGAAAATCACATTATCGTATAGAAACGGTAAATTTAATTAGAAGTTTCGCGCTGGTCGTCCCTGCCAAATTTTTCCTTCAGCAACCTCCTCCGACGATCTCCAGCGCATATGTCATGTCGTGGAAAAATTTACTCCATGCCGCCAAACTTACAAGCCCCCCGCGAAGCATCACATACCGACAGACTTGCACTCTGCAACACACGTCTTCCTACGCAACTTCACTAGCAAGCCACCGCTAACGCCCCCTTACATGGGCCCCTTCCTTGTGATCCAACGCAATCCGAAAGCATTCCTACGAAACATTCGTGTCAAAGAAGACTAGGTCTCCATTGATCGTCAAAAATCTGCTTATCTCCTGCCAGATAACCCACCTACATTTTGCCTCTCTAGATCAGGGCGCCCTATCTAACATGTACAGTATGTCATTTTTAGGGGGCGAGCCATGTACCACCAGTGTGTCACACAATCGTACATTGTAACGACATTTCTCTTTTTTGTATATATGATCCTTTGTAACTTCACTCTCCCGTCACACTGACAGCAACTTGCATCAACCTGTCTGCTTTTCTTATTGTTAACTGTTAACAGAACCAGTTGCCAGTTAGACAAGAAATCACCTGTTGTATTTTGTGACCTTCTTGCCGGCACTTGGTGTGTATATAAACTCGATGTTCTGTAATAAAGTCACTCAGTTGCTTTCATCTCGCCTTTGAGTCACAACCTACTCTTGGTCCGTCACAAACAATATCCGTCCCTAGTTCAGCTAGTTATTATTATTATTATTATTATTATTATTATTATTATGAAGATAATATGCCATATCCTCTCAGGCCCCAACCAACTACCTTTACAGCCACACAACAACGCCCATCAGCCGCAGTTATTCTACTACCATTCCAGATTTGGGTTTGCTGCGAAGATATATGCAGATGGATGTCATTGGCCAAAAAAAACTTGTAAGTAGGCCATTGCATGTAGCGTTGTCCTCCCCTGTTGCTGATTTTTTTTCTTTTTATATTATGTAGGTACTGATGCATTGGGTTTAGTAGACACTGGTGCTTGTCGTTCCCTTCTACCAATATCATTCTTCAGGACATGATATAGCTATTCTAAGCCTGCTAACATCCTCTTGGTAGCTTCCAACAGATATGAGATCCCTGCCCATGGGTACAAGACACTCACACTATTGTTCATGAGTGCCAAATACATTTGGAAGTTTCTCGCTGCTGAAGTAACTTTGCCAATAATCATTGTGGATTTCCTCGCCCATTGCTACCGCCTAGTTAATATGACACTTCAATGTTTAGATATTGGAGACTCATACTCGTCATCACCTCTTCAATCCACCCTGTTAAACATAGCACTCCACATTAGCCTACCATTGGATGACTGAATGTATCTCCTCACGTCGTATCCGGAAGTCTTCCGACCAGAACTTTGCCAAACACCCACGACGACGTTGCCCACAGTGTTAAGCATCTGGCCCAAGATCATTAGGCAGCTGCTAAAGGAAGGTTTGCCGAAATCGAAGAAATGAACCTATGTCAAATGGCCTCAATCCCATAATCAACACCCATATACATTGGGATGTAGAAGGATGGCTCCCTCTGCACTTATGGGGATTACATGCGTCTGAACATGCAGACAGAACCGGATTACTATCCTCCCAACAACATTGCCTATATTACATCCTACTTGCACAAAGCGAAGGTGTTCTCCACTCTTGACCTCCTGAAAGGGTATTAATAGGTTCCCATGAACCTAAAAGACATCCCAAAGACCACCATCACTACCCGCTTCGTCACATACACATTCTATTACTCCTGTTTTGGCCTTCGTAATTATGGGGCCACTTTTCAATACGTCATGGATGACATCTTAGGGGACCTCTCTCTTCTGTGTTTGTTATGTGGATGATTTACTTGTGTTCGCTTCCTCCAAAGAAGATCACCTGCATCACCTACGCGTCGTTCTCGACTGCCTACAATAGAACACCCTTGTAGTCTGTTAAGAAAGTGTTCATTTCGATTTTAGGAAACTGCATCACTCTTTGAGGCACCCACTTCCTCCCTGAGAAGGTATCAGCTGTTCAGAACTTTTCCACACCCTCGGCCGACAAAGCATTTCAAGAATTCTTGGACGTGATAAGCAATTATCGTCGGCTTTTGCCACCCCTCCCCATCACTCTTTCCCCCTGTGCACCTCCATCAAGGCCAAACCAAAAGGCTTACAGTTGGATCCCCTTAAGGAAGCAGCCTTCTACAATGCAAAGAATACACTCCCAACTGTTGCTGCTCTCACTTACTGTGCCATAAGCTTAACTCCTTCTCTCCACTGACGACAGCAACGTTGCTATCGGTGAAGTACTAAACCAGGTGGTCAATGGCTTACACCGCCAACTGGCCTTCTTCAGTAGAAAACTGTCCAAGACGGAATTTGGTTATCCTACCTTCAACCATGAACTGCTGGCGGTGCATTTGGCTACCAGTCACTTTCACCACCTCATGGAGAGTACAGTCGTCGTTGTTCGCACAGACCACATGCTCTTGGTACACGCTATCACTTGACAGTCTGATGCCTGGTCCACCCATCAACTCCGACATCTCTCCCTTGTGGCTGAATACAACTACAACCTTCAACATGTCCCTGGCAGAATGAACTCTATTACTAATTCCCTATCAAGGAACACACTAGCCTCCATTCACTTTGGATTGAAATATAATGCCTTGGCAGAAACCCAAAAAAATATCCTGAGTACTAAACCTGCAGGCCATCCTGCATATCCATCCATTAGGAAGACGTCGCCCCTGACAACTTCAATACCACCCTTTTCTGTGATATCAGTAGTGGTAGGCCACGGCCGTGGCTATCTGACCTCGTGTGCCAAAAGGTGTTTGATTTAAACCATGGCCTCTCACATCTTTCATGCAGATCTAATGCACTGCAGCTGAAGACGAAGTTTATTTGACACGTCATTACAAAGAATGCTTAGGATTGGGCACACACCTGTAATTAAGAAATACATCAACAAACGGATTCAGGAGTGGGAACCTTTCCTGAACCTCAGCGTTATTTTGCCCACATTTACACCAAAATAATTGGCCTCCTACCCACATCACAAGAACAACAGTACCTGTCTCCTGTCACTGACCACTTGACTCATTAGTC
>NC_090754.1:13752579-13765079 GCF_036898095.1 Palaemon carinicauda
TATAACTAGTAAGGTTGGTTCTTCAGTTGGGACATCTGATCATGCCTTGATTTCATTAGTAGTGAAGACTGAGCAGGCTCTCCCTGATATATCATACTCTTGTAAAATTTATATGAAATCCCAAGCAGACTGGAATGGGATTTTGCATGATCTTTTGTGCTTGAATTGGTCACAATTATATAGTAGTGTAGATCCTGTTGTCCTTTTGAATGAGAATATAGTCAACATAATTGATAGGCGTATCCCTTTATGTGTGCTAAGGTACTGAGTGAAGGGCAAACCGTGGTTCAATGATGATTGTAGACGTGCTTATTTGGAGAAGCAGGAGGCTTATCATCTTTGGAAAGGAAACAGATCTCATTTGACCTGGAACAACTATACTCAGCTTCGAGCTTTTGCTCAGAGAGTTTATGCCTCAACTGAAAAGGAGTACAATTTAACCATAAATGAAACCCTTTCAGGTACAACTCAGGAACATGAATGGTGGTCTACCCTTAAATCTGCACTCTTTGGTGTAGATGCTACAGTACCTCCTTTACTTAAACCTGATGGCTCAGTCACTCACTGTCCAAAGGAAAAGGCAACCTTTTTGGCTGATGTTTTTGACAGTAAACAGAGTAATGAAAAACTTGAACTTCTTCATTCCTGTTTCCCTGAGGCTAAAATAACTAGTTTAGCTTTTCAATCTATTGAGATTAAAGCTCTGTTGATGGACCTTGATGCTTATGGAGGTGTAGACCCAAATGGTCTTTTCCTTTGCTTTTTATAAAGACAGCAGATTTCTTAGCTCCAAAGTTATCTGTTATTTTGCGCAAGTTATCGAGAAGAGGAGCTTTTAGCAATTTTTGGAGAATTGGTAGTGTTACTCCTCTATGTAAATGTGTTTTTGGTAACTCAAGTCCCACTGATTACTGCCCAATTTCCATAACTCCAATATCATCTAAAGTATTTGAACGTCTTCTGGCAAAACGTCTTAATAGGTTTGCTGAAGGTAATCATCTACCCCCTAGTTTGCAATTTGGTTTTCGTAAAGGCCTTGGAGCATGTGATACCCTTCTTACAATCTCCAATGCTTTACAGAAATCCCTTGATTGTGGTCAGGGAGTTCGTATGATTGGCCTTGATTTTAGTGTTGCCTTTGGCCGTGTTAATCATGAGGCCTTTGTTTTCAAACTCAAACAGTTGGGAGTGGGTGGGTCGTTTCTTAGCATTATTATTGATTTTTCAAGTAATAGATCTCTAAGAGTTGTTGATGAAGGGCTCCGTAGTGAGTATAGGAAAGTGATATCCGGTGTTCCACAGGGTAGTGTTCTTGGCCTATTACTTTTCATACTATATACACATGACATGTGGTTTGGCCTAGAAAACAAGCTTGTTGCATATGCAGATGATGTTACTCTCTTTGCAACAATTCCATCCCCTGAATGTAGATCTGGGGTTGGTGAATCCCTTAATAGATCTAGCTAAAATTAGTGCATAGTGCAAATTATGTGGTATGAAGTTGAATCCTAACAAAACTCAAAGTATGATTGTAAGAAGGTCAAGGACGGTGGCTCCTCAACATCCGGATCTCAGTATTGATAATGTTTCTTTTAATTTGTATGACTTTTAAAATTTAGGTGTGATTTTCGACAGCAAATTTACTTTTGAGAAACACTTTAGGTCTGTGTCTTCTTCAATTGAGCAGAAACTTGGTTTGTTGAGAAAGTCATTCTAAGATTTTCGGTGATCAAGTATTTTAATTCTTTCATTCTACCTTGTTTTGAGTATTGTTCTCCTGTCTGGTGTTCAGCCGCTGATTCTCATCTTAATTTGTCAGACAGAAACTTACAATCTATTAGATTTCTTATTCCTGATCTAGATATTAATCTTTGGCACCGTCGTTCAATAAGTTCATTATGCATAAGATTTTTCATAACTCTGACCATCCTTTACATTCAGATCTCCCTTGACCATTCTATCCTGCTCGTAATACTAGGCATGCAGTTAATTCTAATAGCCAGGCCTTCTCCATCATAAGGCTCAATACTACACAATATTCTAGAAGCTTTATTCCAGCTGTTACCAAGTTGTGGAATGATCTTCCTAATCGGGTAGTTGAATCAGTAGAACTTCAAAAGTTCAATGTTGGAGAAAATGTTTTTATGTTGACCAGGCTGACATGAGTCTTTTTATAGTTTATATATGACATATCTGTTTTTGACGTTGTTAATAGTTTATATAGGACATACATGTTTTGACACTGTGACTGTTTTTAGAATAATATATTGGTAATTTATTCTCATCATTTATTTATTTCCTCATTTCCTTTCCTCTCTGGGCTATTTTTCCTTGTTCGAGCCCTTGGGCTTATAACATCTTGCATTTCCAACTAGGGTTGTAGCTTGCCTAATAATAATAATAATAATAATAATAATAATAATATGGTCACATTCAGAAAGGCCACTGCCGGATTTTTTATATCAGTGGCCGATGTGAGAAATGTCAGGCACCAAGGGTGGCCGGCCAATTTTTGTGATAAAAATGCTAGTGATCACAGTTCTGATAGTAGCCGGCCAGTGCCAGGCCGATTTAAAATTTTCCATTGGCTGTGATGTCACAGAAAACTGGTCGGTGCCCGCCCAATGGAAAGCCGTGTACATGACTGGCACCGGCCGATGACAGTTGAATGAAAGGTGGACAGTTCGCATTTGCTTTTTCTCCTTGATAGTAGTATTTTTTCAGCAGTATCTATAATTTATTATTTGCAATTTTAAAATTGCAAAATGCCCCGAAAGAAAAGAAAAAAGGGCCAGCAGAGCACTGGGAGAGCGCCCTGTACACCCCCGGCGGCTATCCCATCACTGTCAGATGACGGCCTGATTTTTGGCAAGCGCCCTGCCGCCAAAGGGTGCATGGGCGGTTGCCGCCTGATGTCTGCCAGGGAGCAGTTGGGTCAGGATGATCATTGCTCGAATCATCTGGTGTTTTTTACCCGCTAATGTAAGAATTTTCACCCTGCTGCCGGCCAGACACAACAGGGTGATCGCCAGATACAGAAATGCAACCTGGCAGCCCCCCCCCCCCCCCCCCCCCCGCGACTACAAATATTTAAGACAAATCCGCCATCCCCTGTGAGATTTTAACTTTTTGTTAAAGCTTCAGCGGGCGTGAATAAGGTGTACTGCCACCGACCGATGGTGGCAATTACCGTCCAGCCACAGCCCGAAAATATCACAAATTCCATCTTTCACACGCTGGGTGGTGGCATTCCCTGAAATGTAACCAAAGCATAAGAGAGTGAAAGACCATAGTACAAAGGCTATGGCATTACTCAAGACTAGAAAACAATGGTCTGATTCTAGAGTGTCTTTCCTTGAAGAGCTGCTTACCATAGCTAAAGAGTCTCTTTTACCCTTACCATGAGGAAAGTAGCCACTGAACTATTACAGTGCAGTAGTTAACCATTTGGGAGAAAAGAAAAGATTAGTAATCTCAGTGTTGTTAGGTATATGAGGACAGAGTTCAATGGGTATAAAATAGGTCAGACTATTCGGTGTATGTGTAGGCAAAGGAAAGAATTAGCCTTACCCATAGAGGGGGATCCAATTTAGTACTGTCTGGCCTGTCAAAGGACCCAATAACTCTATAACCATAGTATCTCAGTGGTTGGATAGTGCCTTGGCCAACCTACTACATATATATACATATATATATATATATATATATATATATATATATATATATATATATATATATATATATGTATGTGTATATATATATATATATATATATATATATATATATATATATATATATATATATATATATATATATATATATATATATATATATATATGAAAACACATGAGAGAAATGTAGATAGAATACCTAGGTTTGATAAAACTAAGGTCTTCGAAGATTAGCACAGAAAAACTTTTGCGATGGAATGTAGGAACCAATTTGCAGTCTTAGACGCTTTAAGAGACAAAGAACAGACAATTAATGAAGAATGGTGTGATATTAGGAACGTATATCAGTCAGTTGGTAGTGAAGTTTTGGAATATGCAGTTACAAGGAGGAATCCATGGATATCAAGTGATACATGGGATACTATAAAAAGGAGACATAGACAGAAATTTATTGTTGAAAGCTTTCGAAGAAGTAATGAAAATTACAAGGTAGAGCATGCTGAGCATGAAAAGCAAGGAATGACTGGAGAGAATATTTAAGCAGGAAAGCTGATGAGGCTGACAAAGCTATGAATTCAGGTAGTGGCTATGGTGTTAGAATTGTTCATAAAATTATCAAGGAAATCCTTAGTGGGAAAAGAAGAAGAAGCATATACCCTTCAAAATGAGGGATTGATCTGTTATAACAACAAGAGATGAAGAAAGATAACGTTAGATAGAAAACTCTAGTGAGGTTATGAATAGGTATTTTGAAGGGAATAATTTGATAGATATAACTGAAGCTGAGGAACCACGATGTACCCATAAATGAATTCAGTGTGTTTGAAGTCAAAGATATCATTTGAAAAAACTAAAGTGATGAAATGCCCCTGGATACTATGGAATAACTGCTGAGATGATATTGGCCGAAAATGAAGGAACACATAAAACACTTACAAGACTATCTTATAGAATGGGGCGTGTAGAGGCAAATCCGAATGAATGGGAGGTAGGAATGTTGGTGAAGATGGTAAAAAAAAAGATCCGACTAACTGCAATAATAACAGAGGCATCACACTTACGTCAATTATCATGAAAATATATAGTATGCTCATTCTAAAGGGAGAAGAGAGAAAGATTGGTGAAAAGCTGAAAGATGAACAAGCAGGATTTAGAAAAGGTAGAAGTTGTACTGACCAAATTCTCATGTTAAGACATGTGGTACAGTTTTGATGGCATTTGTGGACTATGAAACAGCCTTTGATAGTTTGCAGCGGCCAATTTTGTGGAGAGTCCTACATTATCATGGAATTCCTCTTAAATATGTGAATTGGATCAAGTCTGTTAATGAACAAAGTAAATGAAAAGTTAACGTTAGTGGAGTCCTATCAAATAAAATTCCAGTGAATAGTGGAGTTCTCTTAGGGAATGTGTTATCACCTATGTTGTTTATCCCCCCCCCCCTCCCCCAATGGATTTTGTAATGCATACAAGAGTTGGGGATAGTGGAAAAATATTGGACTGGATTAGTAACAGGAAATCAGCAGACCTAGAGTTTTCTGATGACGCTGTTCTTATTAGCAGAACACCACAGGACTTGCAAAGCCTGCTTACCAAAATGCATGAAATATCATATGAGGTTGGGCTCAAGATAAATAGGAGAAAGACAGAGATGATGAGAACGGAATATGCAATGGAAGATGATATATCATTGGAAGGAGAAAGGATTAATGAAGTGGCATCATTTAAATGTATAGGAACTATGATCTTTAATATAGGATCTTTAGAAGTTGAGTTTAATGATGAATTGAAAAAAAAAAAATGATAATGGCTAGGTTAAATAAAATTTGGAAAAACAAACGCATGAAATTACATATAGAAAATCAGGCTATATATCAGTTCAGTGAGATCATGGTATGACAATAAAACAATAACCATCAGGTTTTGGATATTTGAGAACAAGGTCTTCACAATATTAATGAGAATTAAATAGCAGGACAGGATTAAAAATAAAACGATAAAGAGATTACCCAAGTTCCATATACAGATGAGATTATGGGAGGGTAGATGGAGATGGTTTGAGCATGCTCTTCGCACTCCTTAAGGGAGATTATTTCACCAAACCTTTAATTGGTCTCCGCAAGGCACTATAAGTGTTGGGAGACCCCGGCCTATATGGCTGACGACTATGAAACGTGAGGTAGGAGATGATGAATTGAGAAGTATTGATTTAAAAGCTCAAGCTAGAGACTACTGGCAAAATCTATAAGAAACCCTTTGCGTCAATGGGCGTGGGAAGATATAAAGATGATAATATATATCTAGTTTACTTAATGAAAGTATTGTCAGTCAACATTACGAAGAAGAAAATAAAAATTCATGTAGCAACTAATTTTCAAGTATTATCCATGGTATATACAGTGTATGTATATATATATATATATATATATATATATATATATATATATATATATATATATATATATATATATATATATATATATATATATATATCAAAAGAACCACAAGGAAAAGGAAAATATGAATTAAAAGATTAACTTCTGACTAGTTTTGTGATACTTATGCAGAGGACTGATTTATTGTACGAGGTTTCTTTATATTTTATAGGTACAGTAAACGTACGAACATACATACTGTAATTATAAAATGTGAAGAAACCCCGTGCGTTCAATAAATCAGTCCTCTGAAGAAGTATCATGAAACTAGACAGGACTTAATCTTATATTTTATATTTTCATTTTCCCTATGGTTCTTTTGCATGTGAGCATCACGTTTTCCTGTGACTTTCACGCATATATATATACATATATATATATATATATATATATATATATATATATATATATATATATATATATATATATATATATATATATATATATATATATATATATATATGCATATACATATATATATATATATATATATATGTATATATATATATATATATATATATATATATATATATATATGTGTGTGTGTGTGTTTGTGTGTGTGTTTGCATATATATATATATATATATATATATATATATATATATATATATATATATATATATATATATATATATATATGTACACACGCATATATATATATATATATATATATATATATATATATATATGTACATATATATATATATATATATATATATATATATATATGTGTGTGTGTGTGTGTGTGTACATATATATATATATATATATATATATATATATATATATATATATATATATATATATATATATATATATATATATATATATATATATATATATATATATATACACGAAGACATTACGAAGACGAAAATAGATAACTTATTTAGTAACTAATATTCAAGGGGAAAAATTCCGTTTATGTTATATAGGAATTAATATATCATTCCTTTCTACATGTTATTATACGTAAACAAAGTTTTGAAGCCGTTCCATTCTTAATCAGCCTTTTCTACTTGCATTATTATATGCAAATTATTTTTTTTCAATATTCATTGGTAATATAATTAATATGATTCACTTTTATATGATATTTTACGTAAATAAAATGTTTTGAAGCAGTTCCATTCTTACTCCACCTTTTCTACTTGCATTATTACATGCAAATTAGTTTGTTTTAATTTTCTTTGGCAATATATAATCAATAACATGTTTTTTTACACCATTAATAACTGATTACACTTGCTTTGAAGTAATTAGCTATTTGGTATCAATCCCTTCTTATTGCCAACTCCTCCCCTAACCCTTGGTGGGAGAAGTAAATCGGAATCTTTCCTCCGTACAGATCTAAAAACATTTTTTTTATATAAATACTAAAAAAAAAAAAATAATCTCCGGCATTGTTTAACAAAAGTAAAATTATTCTACCAACCTATGATAATCGGTCATAGAATAAGCAGTATGACTACTATTACCCCGCATTGCCCAGCTCCCCCTTCTCACCAGCAGGGGAAGAAGTAAACGCCCCTCCTACCCACCCCTCTCTCACAGTTTAAAAACCCTTTTTCCTTTTTTACTAAATCTTTTACCTCGAAAATATAAAGGAAAGAAGGGTAATAAGAACTCAGGCGAATGTCTCTATTTTTGTCCGCGACTCGAATTCAATTACGCCCGAAGGTCTATTAGTGTCATCGGCGAAATTAGAAAGGTGATTTATCCAGTAGCCTTAATTGAGCCATTTCCATCGTCCCCTTCATATCATGTTTATGGTACATCCGTCTCTCTTTTAGGAGACAGAAAAAAAAAAGAGAATATTCTCACGTTGGCGGAATGGGCGTTTGGCGGTTGTTTAAACGCTCGGTGATAATCAAATACATTCATAAGTTAATGAACGTATAAAAAAAAGGGGGTGGAGCCTGTATTCATTTATTTTAATGTAATGTCAGAGAGTACATAGAACACTTGTGAGTAAATAAACTTCGTTAGTATAAATAAATAGTTTTAGTACAATTAACCCCTCGTGGAAAATTACTCCTGATGACAATTACCCCCCTAGGTCAACATCCCCGCTTATTGTATCATATTAGAGCCTTGACAACTGAGCTCCATATGTATGATGAAACAAGAAAATCCCACATATGTAGGTCTGTAAGAAGAAAATACATGTTTTCCAATTAGGAATTGATTTATTTGATATGCACAGTGTACTACAAAGATTAAAACGAATGAATTTGATTGAAATAATGGTATGCAAACTGCTTGTTAAATTACTAAAAATTCAAATTTCATGTAAATCCTAGAAAATATTCTATGGTACTTCTATTTCTATAATCATTTATTAATGTAACAGTACGTTTCGAGACATCTAAATATTTTGTTCTAGATTGTTTTTTGTCAAAGCCTGCTGAATATTGAGTCATATGAACGCGTTGTAATGATAAACTCATCCTTTTCAATAAGTAAAATTCCTTTAGTAATCAAGAAGCTTAACATCGGAAGCAGATTAATTGGACAGATATTTCGAAAGGAAACTCCTGAACGTCGGATATTCTGAATCGAGACTAACCTGAGGTTGATAAAAGGTAAACACAGATCGCTGGGCTGTGAAAATGCATTTCCTCTTGGTCCCTCGGTTAAAGCTGTCCTCACAGCAATGCATAGGATCTCACTCATCACTGATTTCTGATTTTGTGTAGATGATGTGTGTGTGTATGTGTGCATGTGTGTGTGTGTAATATATATATATATATATATATATATATATATATATATATATATATACATGTATATATATATGTATATATATATATATACATATATATATATATATATATATATATATATATATATATGTATATATATATATATATATATATATATATATATATATATATATATATATATATATATATATATATACATATATATATATATACATGTATATATATATATATATATATATATATATGTATATATATATATATATATATATATATATATATATATATATATGTATATATATGTGTGTATATATATGTGTGTATACTGTACATGTATATATATATATATATATATATATATATATATATATATATATATATATATATATATATATATCTGTGTGTGTGTCTGTGTGCATGTGTATGTGTAGTTAAACATCAGAAAACTTACTCCCCATTCACTGTGCTACATTGGATTTTCTTAGTAGTATCCATCTCTGTAGGAATTGATCTTCAGTTACCTCATCCTTTCATCCAATGTTGTGTAAAATTCAGGAAGATTGAGCATCGCTACTGAAAAAGGCTTCGCCTATAAGATTATAACAATTTTTCATTTAAAATGGAAATTAAACATAGCAAAACAGCTTAATTCCCCTCCAGATGGAAATGCTAATGGAAATGGAATAGAAAATTCTACTTGAATATAAATCAAAGCCTTAGGAAAAGCTTTGAAGTTGTATCTTTTCATTGAAATAGAATGAAAAAGTCAAGTAATCTCTAACATATTGTTTTAAAAGAAAGTGCAATTGCAATTATATTAGAGACATGGTAAAGAAAAAAAAAGGAAATTTTGAAAACCGAAATGAGATGAGGAAGTAGAATTATGGATAAATTATCGAAGAGGAATTTTTAAAGTAAACACATTTCGAAAAGAATAAAAAAAAAATGTGACAGAAGAATCAATGAATGAAGATTCGTAAAATGGATAAAGATTTTCAAACCGAATAGAAATTAAACAACAACAAAAAAAAAAAAAAGAAAAAAAAGAGGAAGGAGAGATAAAAGAAGACTAAATCAGTTAATTTTGGCAACTTGGAAAAAAATCAAAGCGAATATGAAAATAAAGAAAAAATCAAATTATAGAAAAAAAAAAACTTCAAAATCGGAACCAAACTAAAACTGAGCAAGCAATATATAAAAAATGTAGAAGAAGAAAATAAACATCGAAGCTCAACAAGAACAGAGAAAACGCTTTTCCTCTGAACATGACTTGACCAATGAACCTAGCGGTTCTGTCTGGATCTGAATACAGTCAGGAAGTCACAGCTAATCCGGTCGGTTGCCCATCTGAGACAGAACAAGTAAGGTCGGTCGATTCCGAACTTCCGGTCAAATGGTTGAGTTGACTCTTACTATTGGGAGCAATTAGGAGAGAGAACCTTTCGGGCCAGTGCCAATTCGTCCTTCGAAACCTGGCGTCTGATGTCTGTCACTCGGTGGACTAGTACACTAACTATCTATTTATCTGCACATGTTTGTAGAATTTGCTACAAGAAACAATCTTAAAATGATGAATACCTTTAAAAAATATAGAACATGGACATGGAGAGGACCAAATGGAAAAACTAAAAATTAAGTAAATTCTATTTTCAGTGATAAAGTTCATCTATTTAAAGCCGTAACAGAAAGGAAGTGAAAAGGAATGAACAATAATTAAAAACATTTGTATTGAAATCAGCACCAAAGATAGCTTGAAAAGTTCCTAAACAAGATCAACGAAAACTACAAGAAGAGACCAAAATCGTAATGCAGAAAAGATTTCATATGAGATTAAAATCCAAGAGAGATAAAATAGAATCAGCAGAACTACCCAAAACAAAAAACAAACTAAAAACCCCAGACATTAGTAAATGCAATCACACCAGAATTGAGGAAACCCTAAAGTAAGGAAGAAACACCAAATTGATTGAAAGAAGAGTTAGTACAGGGTAAAAACAGATATTTGCTCAAAAGGATAAAAATTAATTATTTCTAACCAAAGAGATGAAGTGATAAAAATTGCAGAGGATTTTTATACAATGCTATAAATTAGTGATATAAGAAACAACTTTGCCAATAGAAATAACTAAACGTAAAAGTAAGAGTAAAGAAAGCATTAAAAGACATGAAAAGTGACAAAGCCGCAGGAGGAGATGGCCTAACAATTGATTTAATAATATATAGAGGTTTCAAAGAAGTAAAATTCGCTGAGGTTAACACAAAATGTCTGAAAGAACGTTCTACAAGTACAGTTGGAAAAACTTGATCATCATACATATTCACAAAAAGGGAGACACAAAAGACCTGAAATATTACCGTCCTATAAGTTTACTCTCTGTAATATATAAATATATAAAACAAGACAACTAGACATTACTCAACCAAGAGGGCAGACAGTCTTGGGAAGTGCTTATTTAACAACTGACCATCTGCATGTAATCAACCTGCTGATGGGAAAATCAACAGAGCATGAGAAACCCCAATGTATGACATTTATAGAGTGTGAAATTCTTCTGATTCTGTCAAAACTTCAGCAGTAATGAAAACCCTCCAAAGACAAGGAATAGATGAATCTTATGTTAGAACAGTTGAAGATATATATAGAGTTAATATAGCAATCCTAAAACTACATAAAGATAGTGCAAAACCTGTGATTTAGAAAGAAATTATACAGGGAGGCCCCATCTCTCCCAAATCATTCACAGCATACCTAAAATAAGTTTTTTAAAAATCATAATTGGAAAAATGTTGGAATAAATGTTAATGAAGAATTCCTTAACAACTTGAGATTTGCAGATGACATTGCTCTACTTAGCGAATCATGGGAGGAATTACAAAACATGATAGAAGCAGAAATGCATAACTGAAAATGAACCTAAGATAAAGGTCAATGAAAATGCAAGGATACAACGAACAAGAGTTATGAATGAACATCTAGAGATTGTTATTGAACATGCGTACTTAGAACAGACAGTAAGTGTTTCCACCGGATACGAGACCGGAATTTAAAGGATACTCATGGGATGGAGAGCTTTTGATAACCAAAATAGGCTTATGAAAAGTAAAATGCTACATTCCCTACAGAGAAAAGTATTTCATCAGATGGTCCAATCAGCTTTAACTTATGCATCACAAACTTGAAGCCATAATGAAATCATAGAGCATACGGTAGTAGCAACTCAAGGAGCAATGGAAAGAATAATGATATGAGTAACACTAAGAGACAGAAAAAGGATAATATGCATAAGAGAGCAAACTATAAAGAGGATTTTTTTTCGCAAAATGTAAGAAAGAGAAATGGACGTGGGTAAGACCTATAAGGAGAATGACTAATAATAGATGGAAATTAAGAATAAAAGAATGAGTTCCTGGAGATTGCTGAAGAAGCAGGGGAAGGAAAAGAAGACAATTGATTGACGGAATAAGAAATTTTACGGGTGCACACTGGTATAGAAAGACCATAAACAGACGCAAGTGGAAGGACATATCTGAAGTCTTTGTTCTGTAGTGGACTAGCAATGACTGATGATGATGATGATGATGATGATGACGATATATATATATATATATATATATATATATATATATATATATATATATATATATATATATATATATATATATATATATAT
>NC_090754.1:13770079-13780079 GCF_036898095.1 Palaemon carinicauda
GTGTTCATAATGTACGCAGTATTAGGATTTGGTAATTTATGCTTGAACTACTAGAGAGTTTAATCGATCTATGAGTTACGAAGCAAATGCAACACCTAAAGACTTCAGAGTATTGTTTTCTTTTCAGAGGTGCCAGTGTCGTATCACTTTCCACCCCTAAAATGAACTAGAATGATTTTGGAATCCAGCCAGAGTAATAATGTTATAGTAATTTTACCATGGCACCAGTAAATTATCCAACTTCCTCCCTTCAAACAATGCTTAGTCAAATGATTTTAAAGGTTTAAAGGTCCATTATGAGCAGCCATATAAAAAAGATCTCCACCCAAGTCCCTCTCCAATAGTTATGACCAGGGAAGGCCAGGCAATGGCTTCTAGTGACTCAACGGGTAAACCTACATGCTCACAAGGACGGCAAGGTTGCTGCCATTACTAGAAACTATCGTGTTTAAGCTGGGTCTTGAACTCCCGACTCATTAACTGTGAAACGGAATGTTTCCAATAGTCTACCAAAACTCGCAAGAAATTCTTTTAGTTTATTAAATCAGAATTTTTAATGGCAATGTACTTAAATTACGTTTTAAAGTAACATCTAAAAACCAGCTCTGATCAATACTGACTGCTTCGGTATTTTAGAAAACACGTAAAAAATAAAAAGATAATTTTATTCCTTCTCTCCTTTTCCTTTATCTCATTTCACTAGCTATATTCATTCAGCCATGGGAAGGGTTTCCTAATACAGTAAAGGTATAATAATATGGCAGAATAGACGGTACACTGTTATTATGTAAATCAATGCCCCTATCTTTATTGGCCATAAAGAATAAGATTGCCAGAGAATCTCAGAATATGTGCGGAAAAAAATAGACAGACACGCATATCATAATAGGAAAATATCTGAAGGTTTCTTTCATATGTACTTAGAGCTAAAAAAATAAAAATTGTTTTATAAAGAATAATAAAGGTTGGCCAGAGTTGGAGAACCATTCCTTTTACTTAGTTATAATACTGATATATTGTTGATTATTTTTTGTATACATCAGAAATTTAAATTAAAACTTCCTAGTTCTAATATGACCGCAAAATACATTTTACCAAGAAAATAGATAAATATATACTTGCATGATGTATTTATGGCTTCTCGTCTTCTCTAGTCTTGCATAGTGCCTCTGTACCACGATCTCCCACAGTCTTGGACAGACTTCCCTTGCCTGAGGGTACACTCGGACACACTATTCCATATTTTTTTTTTCTCGCTCGGCTATTTTCCCTGTTGCAGCCTATAGGCTTGTAGCATCCTACTTTTCCAACTAGGGTTTTAGCATACCAAATAATAATAATAATAATAATAATAATAATAATAATAATAATAATAATAATAATAATAATAATCGTGTATGCATGAAAAAGCCCTGACTATCTGCTCATGTACAAGGTCAATATCAACTTGTCTATCACCTAACATAATGTACTCACATATTGTTACTACTGAACAATGTATGAACAGCTGTCTAGCTAAACTTCCCCGCCATTACCTGTATCATACACCTACAAAGATATGTCATTACCACGAAACTCTTCAACTGTCTGTATTTCATGACACGTTCTTTCGATCAAGTTTTTTTTTATTGAATAAAGCGTTTTGTGCGTCTACACCTATTCCTCATCCTCTCAATACCTGAGAGAGAGAGAGAGAGAGAGAGAGAGAGAGAGAGAGAGAGAGAGAGAGAGAGAGAGAGAGAGAGAGAGAGAGAGAGGCGTACCCATTCAAAAAACAGTTCCAAAATAGATTTAAAAATTTGCATGTAATGATGATGATAGATATCATTGCATTACTATATTATATATATATATATATATATATATATATATATATATATATATATATATATATATATATATATATATATATATATATATATAAATATATATATATATATATAAGACTAGCATATTACCAACTATTACTAATTACTCATTAAAATCGTTCCTAAAGAATCACTGAAACGATCAACGTTTGAAGTTCCAGCTTTTCTTAACAAATTCAATGAAAGAAGGAAACTCTTATGGGTGAATAGCATAACAAAAATAGAAATACAAATTAATTAACTCTCAGTTAGCTGTCATTTTTCTGAAGACCCGTTGAAGTATATATGTATATGTGTGTGGGTTTATGTGTGTATGTGTGTTAGTGTGTTGGTTCCCACTCCGACCTCAAGATTGATCTCACGTGATGGATAGGACTTTAATTCCTATCGTGAAAATTCTAATGCTGTACCTGGTGGTTTTTCAATGATTGTAGAATGCCATTTATTGAAAGGTGCGTGGGATAGCAACCCACACCTAACACGAAAAAATATATATTCCTAAAACAGAATTTATTAGAAAAAAAAAATAAAACAAATCAATCAAATATAATATTCAAAAGACTAATTACTTGAATACTAATCATATTGAATATGCAAACGACTGATTATTTAAATACTAATCAAAGGCAATATATAAATGAATAATTAAGTAACGACTAATCAATTAAAATGTTCAAAAGGCTTATTAGTTAAAGATTGAGCAAATGGAATATACAAAATATTAATCAATTAATGACTAATCAAATGAAATTTTATAAATCTGATTTTTAAATGATTAAGTCGGAAATACTAAAGACTATTCATTCGAACACTAATGAAATTAAATATATAAAAGACCAGTTAAAGGCCAATCAAAGAATAATCCAACGGAATATTCCAAAGACTAATTAACGCCTAATTGAATGGAAACAGCCTGGTTGGAAGCAGGTTTGTTGGAAGCACACCGCTGCCTCTGTAAGGTGGAAATTCACAGTGGAACTGAAAATAGCACCGTGTGAACATTGACATTTGATGAATACAAACTGTTCCATATCAGACGAAATTGAATTCTGGGGGTAGAGAGAGAGAGAGAGAGAGAGAGAGAGAGAGAGAGAGAGAGAGAGAGAGAGAGAGAGAGAGAGAGAGAGAGAGAGAGAGAGAGAGAGAAATTGTTTGTTGCAACAATTGCAGGAACACTCTGGCAATCAGTGCAACTATTAACACGTATTGTTTTTGTCACGGATTTAATAGAGGGTGGAAATATGAATTGGGTAAAGTTAGTGAGGTTTTCAAATGAACATAAATGAATAGATATACAAGGTCGTATGCTTCACAATTGATATTTTTGTTAAACGTGTTTTATGTATCTATTGAACCATCTATGACAAACATATTTACTAAAAATATTTTTATGACTTATCTCACTATACGTTAAATATTAGGAACATCCGATCGAGATCTAATTTAATTTCGGAGTGGTAGTCATTTCTATATTAATTTACATAGCACTTAATTTGGATAATACAAAAAAAGAACATAAAGTTAAACATAAAGAACATGAACAAAGCAGTATAAGAATAATTAAATAAACATAAACAAATAACCATACTCTAATTATCAGAAGACTAAATAAAAAGATGAGCAAAAAGGAAATTAAAAGTAAGAAGCATTACGAATCTCTAGAATATGCAACGCAGAAGGGAAATAAGATCAATTTAAAAACTAAAGAATATGAATATTGTTATAATGCATAAGATCCGAATGCATAAAATTAACAATATTAAGGGATACTAAGCTTAAACTATGTCAGCCAAACATCGAAGAAATTTGTTTTGACAAGATATCCACAAGCAAAAAATCATACTTTAGAGGCAAAGAAAAAGACTCTTCACATGCTCAAAAATACTACTCATATAAAGAATAAAATAAAGTAAGAGACTTACTTAGCACATTATGTCCCTGAAAAGCTTGCTTTCAAGAAAAATTAATCCAATAGAAATAGATTTATGCAAAGTGGTTACAGTTATCAGTGTTCGTAAACATGACATTAAAATGTAAAACTGGCTTCCCTTGTACTTCAAACAGTAAATATTCATCATTAGATTACCAATATTCACAATCCAGCTCATATCAGATGGCAAAAAAAAAAAAGAAAAAAAATGTAGATAAAATAAATATTGATGATACATTGTTAATAGAAAAAGTAAGCGAATGACCATGAATAACTTATTTTGCTGGCATAATCTTATGGTACATTTTAATAGACATAAAAAAAGGCCATTGAAAAGGCTGTCGAGTTATGTTCCCTTCATTTGAAATCCAATTGCACCCTGCAAGTAATTGACACCAGCTTTACTACAATTTTGGATAAGGAATTAGTTACTGAAACTATGGTATAGAACGCAAAAAAAAAAAAAAAAAAAAAAAAAACTAATACTGTTTGTTCCTTTACTTAAAATATAATAACACCTTTTCCTTGCTCCCCGGTATTTAACTTTAAGTGAATTTCAGACTTACAAGAGCCTTGAGTGCTGATTTGCAATTCTTTTCTGTGTGGTGGTTACACACCTTCAGCAAACTTGTCTGTTTCTGCATGAGTTTATCAACACTTCACTCTTATGGATGAGCATTATGTTGTGGTAAAATACAAGTAAAAGTCCGCACAAATACAATCGGACTGACTCTTGGTTACTTGGGCAACATATGCTGCTATGGCTTTGGAACCTTGCTTTCCCGAAGAGTTAATCTTGTACATATACTTTTTTTTTATCTGAGTATGAAGGACCTTGCGAATGACCTTGTTATATCACAGGTTGAAAAGAATCGGCCTTCAGGAGGTTGGGGACATTAGGCATATATATCATCCGACTGCTAAAATCGAGTTTAGAGCGTGACATTAGGCAGAATGTGAGACTAGACTTTTATGAGGATTCTCAGTAAGGGCCAACCTCAAACTCTGCCCAAGAATGCGAATTGCAGATATTTTCTAATATAGCCACCAGTAAACAATAAGAAATAGATAAGTCTGAACATTTCTTTTAGCATTACATGATTGAAGTGATTTAATGCTTTCACATTTTGAAAATTATTTATTGCATAAATGAAATGTATCGAACAGAGCTGCTCATCTCTAATTTTATGTTCATAATTTAAATAAATGTGAGAATTATAAGCCTTTTATACTACCGATGCTATTTATATGTGAGTTTATTTTTGACTCGTGAATTTTCTGAAATACTATCCATTAACTTTTTATTGACAAGTATTTATTTAATTAGTGCTTTCCTTACACATGACAGTATTTTCATTTATTTTTGGGGTCCCTATTATATATATTACAGATTATGGACTTCATTTGAACTTTATTTCACCACGTTTCAATATGTATAGGCATAATAATAACATGCACTAATAACCAATACTTACCATAAGTTTCCATTCCAAATTCTAATTATACTGTAATTAACCTTTTTAGGTTTGACTAAACGTGATGAGACGAAAGCATATAAGAAGCAAAATATAGCAGTACTGCACATGCATGGGCCATCTCAAGACATTCAGCTAAAAAAAACTGGAACAAATGCATCCTTTTCCAAGCAGTCACTGGCGAGCACTGGTAATGTCCAGCAGAATTAAGACTTGCTGTTCAAGGGATTTGGTATATTACTTCTCAGATTTCCAAGCCCGTTTTCATGACCTACATTAGTATTCTCGTGGCGCTAGATATTCGTTTACTTGATGAGGGCAATGGTGTTAAAGCCACCATCGAAGTACGGCAGGCAAAATGGCAAAAGTCTTGCTGCATGAAGTTCAATACAACCAGGCTGTTCCAAGCTAAAACAACAGAGAACGTCTAGACCCTAAAAAATCTTCATCTTAGTTCACCCAAATGAGTATTGAAGAGAGGGCAAGAAAGAAAGCAAAATATTTACCTTTTTCTGTGACCAACTATTATCACCATCAGGGGCAATTAGCATAGCATAAACCTTTTGCCTTGATACACGTGTTTGTAAGTGTGTATTAGATCTTTAAGATGAGATACATTACTAAGCTTAGTGCAAGAGGTATGGCTGCAAGAGAAGTACTATACCATTTCCATTGCCTGGTTGTACTATACTGTCTATACAAGAAAGTTTCTACAGCTGAACATGCTGAAGACAAGGAGGAAGAAGACACAAATGCTAATATCATTCATGGACTCATCCTAGCTCAGCTGATCACATACTCTGAGGAAGCTGAGATAAATAAAACTGTTCCACCAGTGTTCAAGTTAGCAGATTTGCTTTACTTTATTCTGCAAGCCTGAAAGATATATGTATCTCGTAGAGTATCTATGTTGACTTAATACAAGTTAAAAACAAAATTTTTGCCAAGTTTTCTAATCTTAGTCCTACAAAGAGTTGTTCTAAGGTATGGGCAACCTAAGTGACAAATATAGTTAAAAGAGACTGGGTATATATGTCCTTGTAATGTCTATTTAATCTATATTTAGATCATGAAGTACCTGTTTTGTGTCTATTGGTCATTTGCAAAAGGATTTTGCTGTCTGCAGTAGTTTAAGCCTTTGATGAAGAGATCTGGATTTGGTGCTGTATTTTAGCCTTTTAATAAAGATTGCTATACTTCTTTATTATGGTGGGAGTCTGTGGATGGCACGAACCTGGTAGATGTTTCTGGAGACAATAATTTCTCATTGGGAGACTACCATTCTAGTCATTGGGAGAACAAGATATCACTTCAGATATTAGTGCCCTTATTCCCATTTTTCAAAAGCAGTCAGAGTCCATTGCAATTTTGCACCATTCAATGGTTGTGAACTGGCAGGCTATAGAGTACCTCAACCCAGGACAAGCTACAGTTATCGCAGTTGACTATTCTCTCTTTACCATCTGCAAAAGAGATACAGTGGACATGACCCAAGAAGTAAGGAGATGCCTAGTGGTGTTCATTTAGAGATGACGATAATGAAGATTCTAGCGGATTGGTTACCAGTCAGTAGATGGGTAGAGGCCTTCCCACAGGCTAAGATTAATTCGCCAAGCATTGTAAACTCCACATTACCTGTACTCCCCATGTACACCAGGTAACAACCTGTTGTCTGCATATATTAAGGAAGAAGGCCAATCTCCATTACACTGAGATGAGTCCAGAACTTGATGAGGTGGAGGGATTTGAACAATGGGTTTTGAGAGAAATACCGAGTTTCAAAATCTACTTCTGGTTAACCACCCTGGAGCTTGAGCTCCTCCTTATGACCTAAGCCAGATCAGTGTGAGAGTCTGTTGATATGTTGATATGTTCTGCAAGCTGATTCCATGACTCTTTACACTAGACCATGTGCGATATATTTGGTGAGGATGTTCATGTGGGTGATATCAGTCTTGAACACATGCATGCAAAAGTTGCTGAAGATTTTCACAATTGAAGAGTGCCTGGTGAATGACACCAGACCTCTTCAAGGCCCAATAAAAAGGTACTCCATCTGTTTGGACAACCTCAAGCAAGTGGCAAATCCATGTGCAACTGTTTATTGGCTGTCAGTCACAAAAGGGGGAACTTTTTGAATTATTTTGACAAAAAAAAGAGGTGTGGCACCTCTGTCTTAGAATGGCAAGTTTCATACAGACAAGAAGTCAGATATCCTTGACTGCCTCACTAGCAGTGTTGTGTGTTGTACTGATGCCCTGGGTTATAACATGATTATCCTTGATGGTGATATGGTTGTCAGTATGCGATTATATCACATACCACCTTGCAAATTATTTGAGAACTATGCAATTTTTTTTCTTATTTCGCAATATTTTATATAAAAAAAAAACCTAGAAAGAGCAAAAAGGGTCGATATAATGTGGAACTAGTACCTTGAGAACAGCCTTAAGGCTGGAACTAGAAAACACCAGGCCAAGGGTATCAAACGCAGGGTTGAGGGGAGCAATAGGTTTCCAGGTAACTGGTATCACACTAGTTTCTCAGACATAATGCAAAATAGCAGGAATTGTTTACATTTCTGGTTAGACACAAACAGAATGCAGGCGATACCAGATGGAAAGCAGCGTGCTGCCACTCAAACTGATGATTTTCAATATAACCCACCAGAGGAAGAAGCTGACACTAGAATGCACCCGTACACTGCCTATGCTGTCAGATAAGGGTACCAGAAATTGACATATGAACAGTTAATACAGATATGGTGGTCCTGTCAGTCTCTGAGATCTCTAAGGTATACTTAGAGCACCTATGGATTGATTTTGGGACTGGCCAGTACTTTAAACAAATACCTACCCATGAAATAACAACTCCTATTGGTACTGAAAGACCAATCGCTTTGCTTATGTACTATATCTACACAGAATATATCATTGTTTCTCCTTTGCTACGAGAGGGATAGAAATCATCTGATGAAGCAGTAACCAAGTTTTGCATTCTACGCCATATTCTTGGAGAGATAGATGATGAAGCTATGGCCATACTAGAGAGCTTCGCAGTCAGTCTTATTATATGACCGGACCTCTTGGCCCGTCACAGACTATATGGGTGGGCACGTCTGGGGGCAAGCTTTTAATGCCAGTCTTGCCCTTTTATCTCCAGGGGAGTGGAGTTGGACAAATCCATCAGAATGGAAACTGCTTTATAGAGAGAGAGAGAGAGAGAGAGAGAGAGAGAGAGAGAGAGAGAGAGAGAGAGAGAGAGAGAGAGAGAGATTGCCCTTATTCTGAGGTAAAGTTAGATAAGAGTACCAACAGTATTTTGCCTTTTAACGTCTATTTGATTCTTCAATGAAAGATTTAAAACTTATCAATACTGAATTGTGGTAAGTGGTGTTTAATTGACTGTAGTGAGCTAAAGCAGGCTGGCTTAACTTAAAAAATAGAATTCCCTCCGATTAACTTTGCTTCTCAGGAATTCATTTATTAAAAAGGAAAAAAGAACTTCTTTAGTTTGGTTGATTGAAAAGTAATTGCCATAGTTCAAAAGTAGAAGGAAAATAAAAGCTCAATAGTTCAGTAATTGATGAGGAAACTAGATCTCTAGTTCAGTATTGGAAGGGTATAAACACCTTGGTTCAATAATTAAAGGAAAAAATATGCCCTATAGTTCAGTAGTTGTAGGTAAAAATATACCCCAAAGTTCAGTAGTTGAAGGAAAAAAATAAGCCCCATAGCTAAGTACTTAAGGAAAAAGATATGCGCTATAGTTCAGTAGTTAAAGGAGAAGAATAAGCCCTATAGTTCAGTAATTAAAGGAAACGATAAGCCCTATAGTTCAGTAGTTGAAGGAAAAGAAATAAGACTCATAGTTCAGTAGTTGAAAGAAAAAAAAAATTCCTATACTTCAGTAGTTGAAGGAAAAATCTTAGCCCTATAGTTCAGTAATTAAAGAAAAAGATAAGCCCTATTGTTCAGTGGTTGAAGGAAAAAATAAGACCTATAGTTTAGTAGTTGAAGAAAAAAAAAGCCCTATACTTCAGTAGTTGAAGGGAAAAAATAGCCCTATAGTTCAGTAGTTAAAGGAAAAGATAAGCCCTATAGTTCAGTAGTTAAAGGAAAAGAATAAGCCCTATAGTTCAGTAATTAAAGGAAACGATAAGCCCTATAGTTCAGTAGTTGAAGGAAAAAAATAAAACCCATAGTTCAGTAGTTGAAGGAAAAAAATTAGCCCTATAGTTCAGTCGTTAAAGGAAAAGATAAGCCCTATAGTTCAGTAGTTAAAGGAAAAGAATAAGCCCTATAGTTCAGTAATAAAAGGAAACGACAAGCCATATAGTTCAGTAGTTGGAGGAAAAAAAACCCTATACTTCAGTAGTTGAAGGAAAAAATTATCCCTATAGTTCAGAGGTTAAAGGAAAAGATAAGCCCTGTAGTTCAGTAGTTAAAGGAAAAAATAAGTCCTATATTTCAGTAGTGAAGGGAAAAAAAGTAGGCTAAACCCCAAAACCATTGTTTCCTAGGATCTCATTTTTTTTTTCCCTGGAAAATTCGGTATTATTGCATAAGTTGCCATTGTTCAGTAGCTCAAAATACTATGCACCATCGGTTAGAGCATTAAAACGGAAACATTTTTAATACAATAAACCCAGGTGCAAATAAATACTAACATGATAATAATCATGTAATTCTTAAAAAGTTTAAGCCAAATTCAAATCTGAAAGTGCT
>NC_090754.1:13785079-13787579 GCF_036898095.1 Palaemon carinicauda
ATATATATACATACATATATATATATATATATATATATATATATATATATATATACAGTATATATATATATATATATATATATATATATATATATATATATATATATATATATATATATATATATATATATATATATACACAGTATATATATATATATATATATATATATATATATATATATATACACAGTATATATATATATATATATATATATATATATATATATATATATATATATATATATATATATACAGTACATATATATATATATATATATATATATATATATATATATATATATATATATATATATATATGGTAATAGTTTACAACACCACGCTCTCCATTTACTACAAAATAATGTACAGTAATTAGGTGGTTATTTAAATTCTGAGAAAGCAATAATTAGGAAGATATGTTGAGCAAGGGGGGGGGGGGGGGGGTAGCGGCGGGGGAGCGGTTTCCTCGGCCGTCCGAGTAGCCCGTTCGACACAATATTGCAACGTACTTAACTTGTTAATAATAATGGATGTCACCAACAATATGTTGATCAACGCTCATGGCTACATTCCAATTCCTGTACACCCGGTCATAATCACTAGTTTTTTCGGATTTATCCCATAGACAATTTATATGATTCCAGGCGGCCTGGTCTCTTAAAAGTTGTCAAATAGTGCACCATTTAAGTAGTAGGTGCCGCGGTAGCCCGTTTACAAATGAAAACACTGAGATTTTGAAACGTTCTTTGTTTTTCAATGTGCCAGTTTTCCAAAAATAGCCTGGAATATCATGAGGCCACCGATTCCTGGGCCCTATTAAATCCAGAATGGTGCACCATAACTCGTATAATCTACCAATCCAGCTATAAGGAGAGACACTGAACTAGTACTGCCACGGTGACACCACGGTCCGGACAGAGTACATTTGGTATATGTTCAAAATGTATACTAAATTAAAAATGGTTCAATTACTCAAAAGTGTATATATTTACCAAATAGATTTTATATTTGGTTAAATATTTGATGGTAAATCTTATTAAAGTGTATCTTTTAAAGAAACTATTTTGAGAGTGACTATTATTCCAAAAATACGTTTTGCTACAGTAACGCCATCTATTGACCCCTGCGTAAGGATGCCTAACTTAGACCTACTGCTGCTATACTACTTTTTAATCTTTCATTTACTATACTACCATATTGAATTATATTAAAATAACATACCTAGTTTGTGGGGGGGGGGGTTTAAAAAGCTGACATTGTAAGCAGGAAATGGTGGTAACGGTCTACTAGGCTCTTCCACCTTGACAAAAAAATAAAATCGTGCCAGATTCCCTCTGAAATGGTACTTATTCTGGCCGAATTTTGCCACCCACTCCTTATACCTGCGCCACTGCCTCTCAATGGTATTGGTGTGGGCACCAGTTTCTGGGTCCACAAAGTTATAAGTATGATTCACTGTTTGGTGATCGAAGCCTTTAGTTCCCAAACAATCGTAGGCTTTCCAGAAATCTGATATAATGGTGGTACCTGGCAATACGTAATTCTTAATTATTGCCAACAATGGTTCTCGGTCCCGAGTTACCACTGGATCCGCAAAAAAATTCACGGGTCTCCCTGCAAATACCACCAAGGACCCACTGGCCGTCCACTGTTTGGCCTTTGTTGTACTTCATTTTCCTAAATTTTCTTTCGTCAATTTCCACTGTTAAACCCGGGCTACCAATAGGCTTCCTCACCACTTCACAGTAATTTTCAAGGACCTCTCAGATAAGATTAGACCAGTCACCAATGGTTTTATTAGTCCACCCTGTTTCCCGGCGGATGAATTCGTAAGTTTATATTTTGTCCAGATACACTCCACTAAAAACTAAATTATCTCCAGCCTTCACCTTGGCCTGGGACAGCCAACCCCCTTTAAACACTGCTACAGAATAATTGCACTTTTTGGCACTCTGTTTTCCAATGGCAACTTTTTTCTGGCACCGCCAAACCCACCTTTTACTGTCAAGTTGGCACTTATTATCACAACGGCCACAATTTTGTTCTTTATTAATAACTCCGTGTCCCTGTAACTGCTTTTTTGCAAAATTGATCTCCAAATTATCCCTTAACACAAAAATACTATTCACACAGCTACATTCGTATTTCAAGGGCTCGATCGCTGACAGCGCCATTGTACGATCTGATTATCTGACATTCTCAGTTTCAATTTCCCGCTAATGACAACATACGCTGTAAAAATAGTCATTCTCATAAAAAAGTTTCTTTTAAGAAAAAAAAAATATAACATTTATTGTCAAGTATTTACCATGTAAAATATACCATTCACAAATAGTGACACTTTTGAGTAATTACTTAATTTCTAATTTAGTAAATGTTTTGAATATATACGCTGACGTCATGACCTTCTCTTTGGTTGACTATGTTTACGATGTCGGTTCAAGTTGTATAGTATCTCCTCCACCAACCCCTCCCCCTCCCCTCCTGTGCAACATATATT
>NC_090754.1:13792579-13797579 GCF_036898095.1 Palaemon carinicauda
AGATAGATAGATAGATAGATAGATAGATAGATAGATAGATAGATATACAGTATACCGTACATACCTACAAATCTATGTATCTATTTATATGCAATGCTCCACAATACTTATAAAAATATCTTTACCTATAGAAATAGTGAAACACTTAAGATGGTAGAAAAAGCAGCATTAGAAGAAGTAAATAAAGCATTACAAGTCGTGAAACTAGGTAAAATAGCATTAGATGGCATAATAACCGATTTTATAATACTTGGAGAAGATTTCATATCAAAACTCGATGAAATCTACAGAAAATATTTGCAAGTATGCTCTTTACCTACAGCTTGAAAAACTTTATCAATACATCGATTTGCACAAAGGAAGACAAAAGACATGAAAGATTACAGCCCAATATGTTTATTATCTGTAATATATAAAAAATTTAAGAATATTATATAAATGAAAGACAGCTAGACTATTATTAACCAAGAGAGCAGGAAAGTTTTAACGTGATTTTTTAACAACTGACCATGTCCATGTAATTAACCACGTAATGGAAAATTAAACTGAATATGACAAACCACTACGTATTACATATATGGAATATGAGACAGTTTTTAATTCTGTCAAAATTTCTGTCGATATGAAATCCCTTCAAAGACAAGAAATAGATGGATTCTTATTTTAAAAGACTCAAAGACATCATTATGGGTAGTACAGATAGAGAGGAAATTTTAAAGTTTAGACAGGGAAATGTAGTAATTGATATAAATCCGAAAATCTTTAACCAATTATGTACAATGTTCAATGAAAATGAAGAGAGACAACAAATAAGATTATGGACGAACCTCTAAGGATAGTTAATGAATATACGTACTTAAAATAGACAGTATAGGTTTTCTCAGGGCATGAGACCAAAAGTAAAGAGTATTTGTTTACAAGACCACGCTCTCCATATATTGCCAAATTATTCAAAGCTATTGTTTTCCCCTATTTCTTTTTCATAATTTTAAACAATTCTACATATGGGAACCAGTTAAATTATAAAAAAAAAAAAAATATGGAACTATTATTAAAATAAACTAACCTGGTTTCCTCTATAAACGACCTGGAACTGACATCGTCAACACAGTCAACCAAACAGAAGTTCCGTGATGCCAGCGTACATTTGATATATATTGAAAATATTCTCTAAATTAAAAATGGAGTAATTACTGGAGGGAAACAATAGCTTTAAATAATTTGGTAGTATAGGGAGAGCGTGGTCTTGTAAACAAATACTAAGTAAAAGAAGAATAAGCATAGGATGGAGAGCTTTTGATAAACAAGGGAGATTATGAAATGTAAAAATTTCCCTTTCTCTGAAAAGAAAGGTATTCAATGAGATAATCCTACCAGTATTAATTTATGCATCAGAAACTTATTGAAAAATTCATCAGAAACTAGGAGCCTTGAAATATAAGCTAACGACAACTCAAAGAGCTATTGAAAGACTAATGATGAGCTTAACGCTAAGAGACAGCAAAAGAGTAACATGGACACGACAGCAAACTAAACTAGAGGTAATTTAACATAAAATAAGAGAAAAAAACTAGACATGGACAGGTCATATCTTTAGAATTACAGATAGTAAAAGAACATAAAGAATAACTTAATGGATTCTTAAAAAAAAAAAAAAACCTGGAAGAGTACACGATACTATGTAACTTTGCTAGTATAGACTGGAATAGAGGCACTCTTAACAGACTGGAGTGGAAGGAAATATCTGATGCATTTGTCATGCAGTAGTTTGAAAACGATATATATATATATATATATATATATATATATATATATATATATATATATATATATATATATATATGTGTGTGTGTGTGTGTGTGTGTGTGTGTGTGTAAATATACGTGTATATATATGTATATATATATATATATATATATATATATATATATATATATATATATATATATATATATATATATATATATGTATATATATATATATATATATATATATATATATATTTATATATAAATATATATATATATATATATATATATATATATATATATATATATATATGTATATATATGTAGGTATATACAGTATATATATATATATATATATATATATATATATATATATATATATATATATATATATATATATATATATATATATATGTGCGTGTGTGTATATGTGTACTGTATATGTATATATATATATATATATATATATATATATATATATATATATATATATATATACATATATATAGATATAAATAAATATATATGTATATATGTAAATATATATATATATATATATATATATATATATATATATATATATATATATATATGTATATATATATACATATAGGCTATATACATGTATATACAGTACACACATATATATATATATATATATATATATATATATATATATATATATATATATATATATATATATACATATATATACGTATATATACTCCTATATTTACACACACACGCACATATATATATATATATATATATATATAATATATATATATATATATATATATATATAAATAATTTATATATATATATATATATACATATATACTGTATATATATATATATATATATATATATATATATATATATATATATATAAATATATATATACATATATACTGTATATATATACATATATATATATAAATATATATATATATATATATATATATATATAGATAGATAGATACATATATATAGGCATATACTGTATATATATATATATATATATATATATATATATATATATATATATATATATATATATATATAATATATGCATATATAATATATATATATATATATATATATATATATATATATATATATATATATATATATGTGTGTGTGTGTGTGTGTGTGTATGCGTGTGTCTCTATGAAAGAGAATCAAAGCTATTAACTCTAATACATGAGCCTTGTAAGTGTGGTGTTTTAAAGTGGCCAGAAACTTGTGCCCTGAAAGAAGCGAAGGCGCACATTCCCTTTAGTCTCTCGACATGAGGCAAAACTCGTAAAAAAATATAAAATCATCATTATTTTCATTTGATATTTTTCGTTGCGTCATCTCTCAGTGGGAAAATATTATGACGAGATGGAGATCCAATATCCCAGAGCCAATATGTAACACGGGAAATATTGCATCACAATTTAATCTGCAACACTTCATCATCAATAAAAGCCGACGCTGGTTGCCTCCCAGGACGCGGACCGACAGACGTGCTTGCACGGCTCGCAATTGCTAGCGACTTGTGATGAGTGGGAATGCAGTGCAACAACGAGATACGACAACTGACATTGATTGATGCAGTATTATGAGCTGGCGTTCCTCGGTGAAAGGAATGCTGTAATTGTAAGTCATTGCGGTTTGGGGAGATTTCCATGAAAAAGAAAATTATGATTTCCATTTTTTCACCAGATTGTCTATATCTATATAGCTATCTGTGTATGTTTCTCTCTGTTTATTTGTATGCCAGTCTATCATTGTATTTGTTTATATTTGTGATTTATGCATTTAAATTAAGCTAGGCAGTCGTCAATGCTAGTAAAGAGCCTATGACGGATGATATAAAACCTATTTAGCTTACAAGAACTGTACTAAAAATATATCTAGTAGTGTCATAAAACAAGAAATGTTGGGCTTGCGACCTTACCCTCAAATCCTTCTTGATAGAATTGGGTGGTTAAATTTTTCAGTAGCCACTACCTTGGAAGAAAAAAAGCGTCATGATACATATATAAATACATACTTACACACACACACACACACACACACACACACACATATATATATATATATATATATATATATATATATATATATATATATATATATATATATATGTATATACATATATGTATATATATATAAATCCATATATATCTATATATATATATATATATATATATATATATATATATATATATATAAATATATAAATACATATATATATGTATATATAAATACATACATATATATATGTATATATATAAACACACACACACACACACACATATATATATATATATATATATATATATATATATATATATATATATATATATATATATTCCATCTGTGACCAAGTTGAGAAAAGGACATAATGAAATAAATAAATGATATAAGAAGTAATGAGCATTAAAATAAAATATTTTAAAATCATTAACAACATTCTAACAGATTTTTTATTTATAAACCGTAAAAGGACTTATGTAAGCCTGTTCAACATTAAAACATTTGCTACGAGTTTAAACTTTTGAAGTCCCACTAATTCATCTACCTGATTAGGAAGAACATTCCACAACTTGGTCACACCTAGAATAAAACTTCTAGAGTACTGGGCAGTATTGCGCCCTATGATGTAGAAGGCCTGACTATTAGAACTGTCTGCATACCTAGTATTACGAACAGGATGGAACTGTCCGAGAAGATCTGAATGTAAATAATGGTCAAAACTATAAAAAAGAAAAAAATCTTCTGCAACATGCATAATGAATTAATAGAACGACGGTGCCAGAGATTAAAATCTAGATCAGGAATAAGAGATTTATTATATCGTAAGTTCCTGTCCAACAAATTAAGATGAGAACAAACAGCTGAAGATCACACAGGAGAACAATACTCGAAACAAGGTAAAATGAAAGAATTAAAAAACTTCTTCAGTATAGATTGATCACCAAAAATCTTGAAAAACTTTCTCAATATGCCAATTTTTTGTGCAATTGAAGAAGATACAGCCCTAATGTGTTTCTTAAAAGTAAATTTGCTGTCCAGAATCACACCTAAATTTTAAAAGAGCCATAGAAAGTTAAAGAAACATTATCAATGATGATATCCGGATGTTGAGGAGCCACGGTCCTTGACCTACTTACAATCATACTTTGAGTTTTGTTAGGATTCATCTTCATACACCATAATTTGCACCATGCACTAATTTTAGCTAGATCTCTATTAAGGGAT
>NC_090754.1:13807579-13840079 GCF_036898095.1 Palaemon carinicauda
CACGAAAGCTCGCTTGGTGAATTAATGGACATTTGGCTTTGTCTCTTAATAACACAATTGAAATGATGGAGCAAAACTCCTCCTAAATTGGTATGAAAGAAGTTTTGTAGTTGACTTGTGTACAGTAATACAATGCTACTTACAAATCCAAAACAATGAAAATAAGACCATAAATAGAAAAAAAGCAACAATCATAATAACAATAATGTTAATAATGATCATCATCGTAATAATTATGATAATGAAAATATGTTATTCTAGGCTCGCTGTGAGTGAAAGATAATTGGGAAAATGTGTGATTAAAAGCGATGCGTTTCCCATTGCGAATAAGATGATATCACGAGTTGGAGTAAAGTGAATTTTAAAAGAGAATTTCATTACCTCTGAATAAAACATAAAATTGTTTGATTAGTGGAAGCGTCATCATAGTAAGAAATGGCATTATCATCGAACATTATTGATGTTTGCAGTTTCATTGCAATGCCTCTGATCATCAACGCTTGAAATTTCTTCTTTTCTTTGGATAATTTAGAAAATTGTAATAATGACTGGCAATCCTTGGTCCTAGGTTGGGTGGAGAGTGGGCTTGGGCGCTGATCATATGTGTATATGGTCAGTCTCTAGGGCATTATCCTGCTCGAAAGGGCAATGTCACCATCCCTTGTCCTTGCCATTCATGAGCGGACTTTAAACGTTTTAAACCTTTATGTAATTTTTCTCTCATAACGGCCAATCTTGAACAAGTAAATAAATGCATGAGGGTATAGTTAGACCCACAGCCCGGACCAATGAGGTGCAACAAATAGGATACTATCTGTAACCCATTGCTGAGAACACATGTGTGGCTTACTTAACAATCACCACTAATTGGTTATTAGACGTTTGATCTGGATCCAGTATATGAGATACCAATTGAAACTAATAAATACTCTCTCTCTCTCTCTCTCTCTCTCTCTCTCTCTCTCTCTCTCTCTCTCTCTCTCTCTCTCTCTATATATATATATATATATATATATATATATATATATATATATATATATATATATATATATATATATATATATATATTCAAATAAGCCATATATTTTTTTGATATATTAATGTCTGGATTCTCTTAACGACCTCGGGATCAGAGCCCCAGGCGAAATCACACAAAGACAAGAGCTTGGGTCCGGCCGGGAATCGAACCCTGGTTGGCAGGCTTGTATAGACAGTGACTAAGCCACTTGGCCACGAAGAAAGATAAAAGTCAATGACAATTCTTCTGTACTTATACCTGTCGAATTCAGGTATTTTGTACTTAGAATTAAAATCAACCCATCTTCACCATCGTAGCTAATTGGTAGTTTGTTACTTGGAATTCAATTAATGATAAATTTTGCACATTTAAACGTGTTTTTCATATTCAAATAAGCCATATATATTTTTGATACATTAATGTCTGGATTCTCTTAACGACCTCGGGATCAGAGCCCCAGGCGAAATCACACAAAGTCAAAAGCTTGGGTCCGGCCGGGAATCGAACCCTGGTCGGCAAGCTTGTATAGACAGTGACTAAGCCACTTGGCCACGGAGAAAGATAAAAGTCAATGACAATTCTTCTGTACTTATACCTGTCGAATTCAGGTATTTTGTACTTAGAATTGAAATCAACCCATCTTCACCATCATAGCTAATTGGTAGTTTGTTACTTGGCATTCAATTAATGATAAATTTTGCACATTTAGACGTGTTTTTCATATTAAAAAAAGCCATATATATATTTGATACATTAATGTCTGGATTCTCTTAACGACCTCGGGATCAGAGCCCCAGGCGAAATCACACAAAGACAAAAGCTTGGGTCCGGCCAGGAATCAAACCCTGGTCGGCAAGCTTGTATAGAGAGTGACTAAGCCACTTGGCCACGAAGAAAAAAAAAAGTCAATGACAATTCTTCTGTACTTATATCTGTCGAATTCAGGTATTTTGTACTTAGAATTGAAATCAACCCATCTTCACCATCGTAGCTAATTGGTAGTTTGTTACTTGGCATTCACTTAATGATAAATTTTGCACATTTAGACGTGTTTTTCATATTCAAATAAGCCATATATATTTTTGATACATTAATGTCTGGATTCTCTTAACGACCTCGGGATCAGAGCCCCAGGCGAAATCACACAAAGACAAAAGCTTGGGTCCGGCCGGGAATCGAACCCTGGTCGGCTAGCTTGTATAGACAGTGACTAAGCCACTCGGCCACGAAGAAAGATAAAAGTCAATGACAATTCTTCTGTACTTATACCTGTCGAATTCAGGTATTTTGTACTTAGAATTGAAATCAACCCATCTTCACCATCTTAGCTAATTGGTAGTTTGTTACTTGGCATTGAATTTATGATAAATTTTGCACATTTAGACGTGTTTTTCATATTCAAATAAGCCATATATATTTTTGATACATTAATGTCTGGATTCTCTTAACGACCTCGGGATCAGAGCCTCAGGCGAAATCACACAAAGACAAGAGCTTGGGTCCGGTCGGGAATCGAACCCTGCTTGGCAAGCTTGTATAGACAGTGACTAAGCCACTTGGCCACGAAGAAAGATAAAAGTCAATGACAATTCTTCTGTACTTATACCTGTCGAATTCAGGTATTTTGTACTTAGAATTGAAATCAACCCATCTTCACCATCTTAGCTAATTGGTAGTTTGTTACTTGGCATTGAATTTATGATAAATTTTGCACATTTAGACGTGTTTTTCATATTCAAATAAGCCATATATATTTTTGATACATTAATGTCTGGATTCTCTTAACGACCTCCGGATCAGAGCCTCAGGCGAAATCACACAAAGACAAGAGCTTGGGTCCGGTCGGGAATCGAACCCTGCTTGGCAAGCTTGTATAGACAGTGACTAAGCCACTTGGCCACGAAGAAAGATAAAAGTCAATGACAATTCTTCTGTACTTATACCTGTCGAATTCAGGTATTTTGTACTTAGAATTGAAATCAACACATCCTCATCATCGTAGCTAATTGGTAGTTTGTTACTTGGCATTCAATTGATGATAAATTTTGCACATTTAGACGTGTTTTTCATATTCAAATGAGCCATATATATTTTTGATACATTAATGTCTGGATTCTCTTAACGACCTCGGGGTCAGAGCCCCAGGCGAAATCACATAAAGACAAGAGCTTGGGTCCTGCCGGGAATCGAACCCTGGTCGGCAAGCTTGTATAGACAGTGACTAAGCCATTTGGCCACGAAGAAAAATAAAAGTCAATGACAATTCTTCTGTACTTATACCTGTCGAATTCAGGTATTTTGTACTTAGAATTGAAATCAACCCATCTTCACCATCGTAGCTAATTGGTAGTTTGTTACTTGGCATTCAATTAATGATAAATTTTGCACATTTAAACGTGTTTTTCATATTCAAATAAGCCATATATATCTTTAATACATTAATGTCTGGATTCTCTTAACGACCTTGGGATCAGAGCCCCAGGCGAAATCACACAAAGACAAGAGCTTGGGTCCTGCCGGGAATCGAACCCTGGTCGGCAAGCTTGTATAGACAGTGACTAAGCCACTTGGCCACGAAGAAAGATAAAAGTCAATGACAATTCTTCTGTACTTATACCTGTCGAATTCAGGTATTTTGTACTTAGAATTGAAATCAACCCATCTTCATCATCGTAGCTAATTGGTAGTTTGTTACTTGGCATTCACTTAATGATAAATTTTGCACATTTAGACGTGTTTTTCATATCCAAATAAGCCATATATATTTTTTATACATTAATGTCTGGATTCTCTTAACAACCTCGGGATCAGAGCCCCAGGCGAAATCACACAAAGACAAGAGCTTGGGTCCGGCCGGGAATCGAACCCTGGTCGGCAAGCTTGTATAGACAGTGACTAAGCCACTTGGCCACGAAGAAAGATAAAAGTCAATGACAATTCTTCTGTACTTATACTTGTCGAATTCAGGTATTTTGTACTTAGAATTGAAATCAACCCATCTTCACCATCGTAGCTAATTGGTAAGTTGTTACTTGGCATTCAATTAATGATAAATTTTGCACATTTAGACGTGTTTTTGACATTCAAATAAGCCTTATATATTTTTGATATATTAATGTCTGGATTCTCTTAACGACCTCGGGATCAGAGCCCCAGGCGAAATCACACAAAGACAAGAGCTTGGGTCCGGCCGGGAATCGAACCCTGGTCGGCAAGCTTGTATAGACAGTGACTAAGCCACTTGGCCACGAAGAAAGATAAAAGTCAATGACAATTCTTCTGTACTTATACCTGTCGAATTCAGGTATTTTGTACTTAGAATTGAAATCAACCCATCTGGATATAGATCTTGCATTGGAGATACTAAGCAAAATTTAACATATCCTAAAGTGGTGTGGAGCTAATGGCAGACATTTAATTTGGTGGTCACTCCCTGACAGACGTAACCAATGACTAGAAGGGATAAATGGGATGCCTTGGTTAATTCCAAGGCGTTCCATCTGTCGTAGGTGATACTAATATTGATATTCATTGTAAACCTAATAAAATCTAAAAGACAAAAACTTTTCGTGTGGTGTATTATACACATTGGTTCATTGAGTTCCAATATATTCGAGATATATGTCTGTAACAAAAAAAAAAAAAAACACACACAAAATATTGTCACTACTAATGAACTATATCCTACATCAAAGTACTAACCATAGGCTCATTACAACACTCGCTTATATTAATTTTTCTATAACCAAAATCACAGAAAATCATTATCTATATGTTACATACCTACTTTTAAGTACAATTCCACTGTATCGCTAAAAATCTGCTATAGTAGATTATACATCCGTTATATTTAATGGAATTGCTTTTGAAAACTAAGCGAAGGAACTAGAGACCAATTTTGTGAGCATTTTCGGTGCCAGTGTGTCTAACCTCATACGTAAAATATCGTCGTAAGCAAGTTTTCATGATCCAGCGTATTGGGAAATTTCTGAAGATACAGAGAATTATTTCACTCAGAAAGGATGTCTTCTGCATAACATTGATTTTAGTGTCGATTATTTTGTCAAATCAACTGTGCATACTGATAGTTCATGACAAGAACAGTTTATTTCTAAGTCAATTTTTAAACGACAAATGACAAATGGAGAAGTTATTAACACAAATTGTCTATTTTTTCTTAAAAAAAAAAAATGTCTATCGAGGTTTATGTAACTTTTCTCAAAAAAACCAAAATCAGTTTATAGCTGATTCAATGGCAGGAAAATGTAACATTTTGTATTTCTTGCCATGAAAAAGGTGAAACACAATTATTTCCTCAGATGAATTGAGCAAATTTTTCAATTCTATCATCTTAGAGTCAGACTCATGAAAAAGTATTGTACGTATCATACATGACATATTATTTTTTGGTGAGGGAAGGCTAGCACTCAAAGATCAAATTGAGATTACCGTATTCACGAAAAAAAAAAAACAATTTTTTAAGAATTCTGGAATTATTGGCTAAATATGATGTTGTTTAAGCGTCGCATTTAGACAAATTTGGCATCTGTGGTTGGGGTTATATTTCATATATATCTTACATAATATGTGAGTTGATTGAAGTTATAGGTTAGCATATTTTATAATCTTTAATTGCTGAAGTGCACGCGCAAAAATACATTGGAATTATTGTTAATACAATACCTGACATACAGCATGTTGATCAGCTCGCCTTCATATTACAATATGTTGATCCCAATAAGTATTATGCTCAAGAAAGATTCGTGAAATTAATTTCAATATCTAGTGACGTGGGCAAATATCTTTTCAGTGTCATGATATAATATCTGTCCTACTTTAGACTTCTCTCCAATGATGCCGATCACAAAGTTACGATATTGCTAGTAATATGTGAAGAAAATTTAATGCGAGTCCAATCAGTAATCAGTGAATGGAATCCATTAGTTGAGTATACAGTAAACCCTGCAGTGCTCATTCACTCAAATTGATTGGCAGTGCTGCAGCAAGTTGTTGTGTAGTAGCTGTTTCTTTGATTGTTATTATTCTAAAAGTCTAATTTTCTTTAGGGTTCTACACATCATTGGAATTTGTTAACAGATACACTAGCAAAAAGTTCTGATAGTTTTAGTATATGTCACGTGGCAAAATCTTTGTCAGAAACCAATTTGTCAACAAGGAATGCTGCCATAGGATCATTAAAACTGAACTACTTGATGATTATTAAAATTTTGAAAATTCCTCATGAGGAATCTGATTGGAATAAGGACACAAAATGGAATGCAAGGTTGAAAGCATATTTATTTGTTTGTTTTGTATAGATATACTAGATAAAAAGAGTTGACAAAGTTAATTTCATTTTATAAGCTGGGGGTCTTTGCTTTAGGACTATTATAGATAGCATGGAATCACTTTTGGAATATTTGAAAAGTATCCGCACTAACTTTGATCACCATGAAAACAAAGCACTTCTCGTCTTTTCAATACTGTTTAATTATGTAATCAATCTAGTTTACCATTATGAAGCAAAATTTAATTTGCATTTCAAAGGAACTGATAAAAAAGACTCACATTGGCATAATATCACACCTAGAGAACAAATTTGCCCACAAACTTTCTTAGTTGTCTGGGACAACCTTATCACTCAAATAAGCAGATATTCCACTGTCTATTAACTTCTTATCCCTTTTTTACTATAGCATTGAGGATCTTAACAGCAACAAATAAGCTGCAAGAAACCTTGCGGTAAAGTACAAAGGAGACTTGGAAATTTATATGGAAAATTAGATAATTCAGTTTCATAAACATATGTGGATTAAAATTTATGACTTTTGCCATAATAATGTTCTAAATATTGTTTCAGTAATTGTTGCAGTGTCTTCACAGTTTTATCCAAATGTTGCTATTGCTGCACGTATCTATCTTACACTCCCCACAATGCAGTGTTTGTGAAGAAGGAGTCAAATCCTTAAAAATAAAGAAAAATCCCTAATGAGACAAAAATGCCTCAACTGGTTGAGTTTAATAAACATTGATTAAGAGCTGGCCAAAAATAAATTTTCTGCAAAATAAATGTACTCATGGAAAATAAATGTTAGTTGCATTGTAAGTTTGTTTCTATTGCATTAAGTGGCATTTAATTTTCAAAATGTTATACTTTTACCTAATTTTCATTAGAGCGAAGAAATAAAATTATTAGATTCTGCCTTTTTTTTATCATTAGAAATGCAACTGATATTCGGAATCATGAATTTCAGAATAATCATATATGTGTAATTTTTTGGTTATATGGATCATCAAGGTTAGGCTAATCAGCAATGTATTGTATACTCTGAAATAATGAATAAATAGCCTAATATTGATTATTGTGAATTGGTTAAATTTCTTCGATATTGCTTTGCATAAAGCTTCCAGATGATCCTATATTTAAAACCTCAGCTGATTTGGCTAGCATGACAGGGCCCCTTCTGCATCTTTAGCCTAAGGGCCTCAAGTAATCATAATCTGGCATCAATTTTTATCCCATTTTCATCAGGAACAGTAGATTTACCCTTCATACAAAACAATAATTCACCTGTATAAATCGCAAACTACTTTCACAACTGATTGTTTCTTGTAACGCAACGAGTTATCTTCGTTTATACTGCCTGTTACGTAAGGAGGCCTCAACACTGTTTAGAGACAATGTCTATCAACAAGTTTCCTTTCATGAACCTAAAGAAGAGCAGCCCTACCGAGGCCTTTTTCTCCGTTGCCATGCCAGTCATTTATCCTCCTTTTTTTTTATAATTAGTGGCAGCTAGTGGGAGCTGTCCCTCATTCAGTTATACGAGATCTCTTATAAGAAATGACGAGGATCAACAGTTCACTTGAAACTGCCACTACCCTTGTGCTGCCTAATAGCTCTTGCTATTTAAAGTTAACGTTTTTTATAATCAGTTATTCTTTAAAATAACTACATTTACATAATATTAATCATATTTGTTTTAACGTAAATTATCTGAACCTTCTTCTCGTGATAAAATTCCATCTTTCTAAGTAAATTAAAACAAATTACAATTACATTCGCTTGCGGGCCGCCAACGCAAGAGTCCGTTTCTTGCTCAAGACCACGGTTGAGATATATTCTTATAAAAGGGGGCTTCACGTTATAAAAAAAAAAAAAAACTTTATATTCAAATGTCAAAATAGTTCAGGGCTAGAATAAATTACTTCACAAAGCTCAAAGTAATTGGAGTAACAATACAAAAGAAGATCGTCGTAGAGAAACCATGATGCAGATAGCAATCGGGCTGAAGTGGTAGGGAGGAAGGTTAGATGTAAATATTAGGATAATTTCTTGGAAGAAATTTCTTTTACTACAGAGAATTGGTCAGTATGGAATTTAGTCAATAAAAGGGGGAAGAAAAGGGAAAAAAATGGTTGCTCATCAGGATCCGAATGGTAAGACTTATGAATTAATTAGAGAACGGTTTGAAGCCGCAAGTATGTGGTCTACCGTGAGTGTGTTAAAATTGCAATGTCTTGTGCACGGTCTAGGTATACAGCGTGGAACTGCAATTGATGAGAAAAATACTATTACTACGATTGCTGAACGTTCATCAAGACGACAGAAAATTGAACCTTGACTTAGGACATGAAATTGATCAAGAAGGAGAACGGAGAGGAAGAGGCCAAACTGAAGCAGATTATATTGATGATGGATCAATGGAAACATGGTAATATGGAAAGTGCGCGTGAAAGCAAGAATGGAAAAATGACGTTAAAATGATGATCTCTAAAAAAGGACACAGGAACACAAAACCTTTAAGATCTGAAGACAATAGCGATGAGAAAATTGGAAAAATTTGAGAGACCAGATAATGAGAAAGTTAGAATTTTCCTAATTTTAATCTGTCAAACTCTCAAATGGTTGTTCAAATGTGAATGGATTAAATGATGCAGGTAAACAAATGAAGCTGCTATCCTTGTCTCGGCATTACGATATAGTTATTTGGTTGTTGCAAAACCATTATGTGAGGAATGGAAAAGCTTTGAGTTTTTCATAAACTATTATAAGGTTTTGTTAAATCCAAGTAATAATCTCAAAGGAGGCACAACATTTTGTGTAAATAAGTTTAAATTTTTGTCTGTTATTAGCAAGGAAAAGGATACGGAGGGACAGATAATGGGAGCTAAAGTATCTTGTTTAGATCAGGAAATCCCAATTGTGAATATCTATGTCCATTCAGGTACAGATAAAAAGAAAGAAAGAATTTTTAGAAATGAAATGTTATATCATTTTCATAAAAACGTTGAAAATGCAGTTTTTGGTGAGGCTTTTGATTGTCTTCCATCTGACAAAGATATTAGTACGGAGAAAGATGAATTAGAGTCCAAAATATTTTAGACTTTCTGAAGAGATGTTGGATTGAAAGATGTAGGACACGCGTCTAAAGGTATTGCACACTATACTTATTTTGGATAGATCGCCTCTATACTGAAGAGCTACTCCATAATGTGATAAGTACTGATACAGTACTCGTGGCCTTTTCTGATCATTGTATGGTCTTAGCAAAATTCAGGATAGGAGATGTGCAAAGAGGGAAAGGATTTTGGAAACTGAAACTGAATGCATCTTTACTGTAGACACAAAGAATAGGTAAAAGTTTTGAAAGGTTTTGGAGTCATTTAAAACTTGAAAAAAAGAAATTTTCAAAAATGTAATGGAATGGTGGGAACTTACAAAAAAAGCAATTTTAAAGGTTCTTCATCGAAGAACAGCGGAATGTATTCAATCATTTGGATGAAGCAAACTCCAGTAGTGGAATAAAATTATCCCACTCTTAAATAGTAAAATATCTGGGAAAACATCAATAGTACATCCATCAAAGTAGGAGATATGGAATTTGTATTTACGTATATTCATGAGTCGCTAGCAACAAAACAAAGGCTCCATATGTTGAAATTAATAGATTCAAAATTTGACTAATGAGGCTAAACAGATTTGGATGCAAATCTTTTGTTTTTGTGGGAAAAGAAAGAGGTTGTGAAAGGGTTTGATTCTGTTCTCAGGAAATGCTGTAAACTAAATGGTTATAGTTTCTTGAAACTAGTATTCTTTGATATAGCAGGAAAATCTAATACTGATAAAAAACTGCCATTTTATTGATAACAGATTATTTGTATTATCTATGGATGTGTATTAAACACAGCAATAGCTGCCAAGATGTGATATTTTCCTTGAAAAATAAATTGAAATTCCAAAGGATGTATATTATATATAGATATACAAACAGCATATGTAAGTACGTAATGAAAAAAAGTTTTTAGACTATTGTATTTGGATTTTGATATACGTTGATTTTGATTTGTATTTGTTTTTAAAAATTAGCTATCCATATTTTGTTACACTTTTGTATATATATATATATATATATATATATATATATATATATATATATATATATATATATATATATATATATATATATATATATATATATATATATATTTGTAATTAGAATAATTTCACAAATAATGTAAAGGAACAAATTGGTAATTGTATTTTTATACTAAAAAACAAAAGTAATGCTAATGCTAAAGGTAAAGTATTTGCTGGCCTAAAAGGAGCTTTTGATATAGCTTGCAGTGATGGTATTCTAGAAGAGCTTGTCAACAAAGTTGTCAGGAGATTCTTACTGAGGTAGCTTAGGGGTTACCTAACTGAAAAAAAAAAGAGCCAAAGTTTGGTTCTAAGATTATGAGTCCGATAACATTCCTGCTGATACTAAGGTTATTGTTTATGCTGGGGATATTTTGGTTCCATTTGTTAGTAAAACCATTTTGGTGAGGGCAATGGCAGAAATACAGAATTTATGCATTAACATGGGCTTGGTGCTAATTGAATCAAATGCTAAATTCACATCAAGGATGGTTAATAGTAATGTAAATAATTAAAATTAAGTGGGCCTACATATAAGATTTAATAAAAGTATGGTTGAAATCAATTACTTGAAAAATATTAATTCAGCTCGAATGAAACATTTACAGGTGTTAGCTAATAAAGGTAACGGTGCAGGTATTTCTGTTTTAAGGATTATGTATATCAGTAAGGAGCGTTCAGTTATTGACTATGCATCACCTGTGCTGATGAATTATTCGAACGCTGAGTTGAGACCTCTTCATATGATTAGAAGGGGAGAAGGATAGCTATTCATAGCTATATAGGTAATAGAGATTTTGCTGCTTAGTATAAAAACTATTTCAAAAAGCTGCGTAATATATTGAGGAAATATATTTTAAAACTTTGTGTAAAATTGCATGAAGTGGCTCTAATTAAGCTGTAGTTAAGCTGTGGCTGCATTAGGAAATAGACGTATTTGTAAACTAGATTATAAAAAATTATTGCATTACACACAAATTTAAACCGTTCCTTTTGTCTAAAATAAAATCATTGCCTAAGGCTACTAGTATACATATGTACGTGATGGTTCAGTGCATGGTATCATTGTTGGATGTGGGACTGTTGTAAGAGAATATCATGAAAATGATGTGAGTACACGGTAAGAAAGAATGAAACTCCTACTTCTACTATAGAATTACAAGCCATTCATGAAGGGTTACCCTTAGTAGTACATACATATACCAAGACACTTCCCCCAATTTTGGGGGGTAGCCGACATCAACAAATAAAACAAAACAAAAAGGAGACCTCCACTCTCTACGTTCCTCCCAGCCTGACAAGGGACTCAACCGAGTTCAGCTGGTACTGCTAGGGTGCCAGAGCCGACTCTCCCTCGTTATCCACCACAGATGAAGCTTCATAATGCTAAATCCCCTACTGTTGCTACCTCCGCGGTCATCTAAGTCACCGGAGGAAGCAGCAGGGCCTACCGGAACTGCGTCACAATCGCTCGCCATTCATTCCTATTTCTAGCACGCTCTCTTGCCTCTCTCACATCTATCCTCCTATCACCTAGAGCTTTCTTCACTTCATCCATCCATCCAAACCTTGGCCTTCCTCTTGTACTTCTCTCATCAACTCTTACATTCATCACCTTCTTTAGCAGACAGCCATTTTCCATTCTCTCAACATGGCCAAACCACCTCAACACATTCATATCCACTCTAGCTTCTAACTCATTTCTTACACCCGTTCTCACCCTCACCACTTCGTTCCTAACCCTATCTACTCGAGATACACCAGCCATACTCCTTAGACACTTCATCTCAAATACATTCAATTTCTGTCTCTCCGTCACTTTCATTCCCCACAACTCCGGTCCATACATCACACTTGGTACAATCACTTTCTCATATAGAACTCTCTTTACATTCATGCCCAACCCTCTATTTTTTACTACTCCCTTAACTGGCCCCAACACTTTGCAACCTTCATTCACCTTCTGACGTACATCTGCTTCCACTCCACCATTTGCTGCAACAACAGACCCCAAGTACTTAAACTGATCCACCTCCTCAAGTAACTCTCCATTCAACATGACATTCAACCTTGCACCACCTTCCCTTCTCGTACATCTCATAACCTTACTCTTACCCACATTAACTCTCAACTTCCTTCTCTCACACACCCTTCCAAATTCTGTCACTAGTCGGTCAAGCTTCTCTCGTGTGTCTGCATCCAGTATCATCTGCAAACAACAACTGATATACCTCTCATTCATGGTCATTCTCGTGTACCAGTTTTAATCCTCGTCCAAGCACTCGAGCATTCACCTCTCTCACCACTCCATCAACATACAAGTTAAACAACCACGGCAACATCACACATCCCAGTCTCTGCCTCACTCTCACCAGAAACCAATCACTCACTTCATTCCCTACTCTAACACATGCTTTACTACCTTTGTAGAAACTTTTCACTGCTTGCAACAACCTTCCACCAACTCCATATAACCTCATCACATTCCACATTGCTTCCCTATCAACTTTATCATACGCTTTCTCCAGATCCATAAACGCAACATACACCTCCTTACCTTTTGCTAAATATTTCTCCCATATCTGCCTAACTGTAAAAATCTCATTCATACAATCCCTACCTCTTCTAGAACCACCTTGTACTTCTAAGTTTGCATTCTCTGTTTTATCCTTGATCCTATTAATCATTACTCTACCATATACTTTTCTAACTACACTCAACAAACTAATACCTCTTCACGATGGCCGCCATATTTTTAAAATGCGGCAAAACCCTCGATTTTCCACACGTAAGATTTTGACAAGTGGGTCATATGATGCACTTTTGACGACCAGTGGCCTAGATTTTAAGGAAGGACACTATAAATACAATGTTGTGAAAATTCTAAACTGTGCATGTGCAAAATTTGACCCAAATTATTCATTTTATTAGTAATTGGTTGGTTAAACCTGATATTTTATCAAATTAGTTTCTTTGATAATTCAATTACACAGATTTGCGAGTTTAACATTCTGATAGTGTAATTAATATTGCCTATAACTCACCAGGGGTTTCCTACAAAATGGCGGTCAAAAACAAAATGGCAGCATAAAAAAAGTTGGTTATTTATTTACTCTCAAGCAGCGCGACTTCGGCTATATCAGGGAAATGAACGTGAAATGGATGATGAAATGAACATAAAAGGATGATAAAATGAACATGAAATGATGATGAAGTTAGGAGGAACACAAGGGCAATAGGGTCAACCGCTTTAGACTGTTAAATGGGAGGATGGGTAAGGTCCGGCAATTTAGCGTACAGCAGGGGATCCTACAATTTTAACGAGTAAGCTGCTTACACTACCAGGGCACACTGGTGCAACTAGCTGTCATGAAACTCGGCATGGGGTTTAGTGTCAGCTTTATCAAGTCTCCCAAATACACCTTGATTCGCCCCACATATATATCCTCGCAAATTTTCATTTCTAGAACAGAAACCTCCATCAAAGAAGGTATCAAATCTACCTTAATTGTACACCAACATACCACATGCTTTTATGAAGTTCAAACCGACACCTGCAGTAATAGAGACAACACCAGTTACAGTTCAGAACCGAGATTACCTAATACAGAACATTAGATAGGAGTATTATTGACTTCAGTTTGTCAATTTGACATAAGAAGTTGTAAACGTGGAAACGATATCATGGTATTCATACCACTCTGCAAAGGAAAGAGGTCCCGAAGTTAAACTTAGCATCACTGCATTACCATCTTTGCTTCAGGATCAGGCACACTCTGTGTCTACAATAAAACATTCGATGGACAAAGTTAGAGAGATTACAGAATTCCTCAATCCAACTCAAACTCCCGTATTGATAGTGGATCAGCCATTGTTTGTTCTTGAAAAGCAGATTCAATGGCAATGGCCTAAAAACTACAGCAAGGATAAATTTGCGATAATGTTTGATTGTTTGCACATTAAGTTGGCATTACTAAGACTATTAGGGGATTTACTGAAAGGATCAGGGTGCGTAGCGGCTCTTACGGAGGCTGAGATCACTTCTTCGGGTTTTGATGTATCCTTCCTCACAGTATCTAACATTGCAAAAAAAGACAAGTTCACCAAATAACAGGATGCTGTCTTTTTGAACTGATGAAGGAGGGTTATCGAGATGCAATAAAAGGGAATTAAATCTAGAAGACATTGAAGTCATTGAAAATTTAGAGTGGTGTTCTTTACACGAAAAAGAATGTCCTCAATTTCAATTTTGGGGTTTGATATTGAATTTGGAATTACATGTCCTGTCATTCATTTGATCTTTCAGGGAATCTGATTTTAGGCTCTAATTCCATTTTTCTTTGCGATCGATCATATGAACTATGCAAGATGGTTGCCTATTCACCTTCATGACATGCTTTCTCTTGAAATATGTCATCCTAGAATTTTTTCAGAGTTTCTGAAAGGCGACTTTTCAGTCAGGAAAACGAAGAGCACATTTTCATGTAGTGCTATAGATCAAGCTCATGGGCAAAATAATGCTTTCGTAAAAGGTGATGGAGGAGCCATTGGCTTGACGGAAGATCCTTCAGCTCTTCGAAGATGGACAGTTGCTGGACCAGAGATTAGTAGATTGGTTGATGAGTTTTCAACAGCAAGTGGAAACGTGAAGTTAAAAAGATCAAAATACCACGAACAAACACTTTCTACACAAAAACAGTTTTGAAAAAATAAGAAAACTTGAGCCGGTATTTATAGAAATGGGAAACCCTTTTCAGGAAGAGTCTTTAGATCTCTATGCTATTCACACAAAAGATTTTGTTGACAGTAAGGTTGCCGAGTCACTACCACAACTGACAAAGCTTGGTAGTTGTTACTTTGATCAGTTCTTGAAAAAAGTTAACAATACAGAGAAGTCAGAATTGTATGAGCTAGTTGCAAAAAACCAACTTCCACTATTTAGTTCAAAGTCAAAATCAGACTCAAATGCATTAAAGTCAAAGTTTGCAAGCTTGAAGGTTCACTGCAATTGATTTTCAAGATTGTTCATCTCTTACCAAAGTAGCAATGTAATTTAGAAGACTTTTTTTTTCATAAAAAGAATCAAAACTATCCACCATCAATATCACAAAATGGGAGTTTAAACTCTGGAACAAAGTCACAATTGGTGGCCGTGGTGAAAAGTGATATACAGGTCCCTTCAACCACTCCACAGGCAGATACTCTCATTATAGATGGTGCTGCGTTGGTCAACTCGAAACAGCCAGCAGCATGTAAAACTTTTGATGCATATGCCGACGATGTTATTTTGCCGTATATCCAGCACTGTGCGAGGAATCACCAACGAATAGACATTGTGTTTGATGTTTATTATGACGATAGTTTGAAAGGTGAAACTAGACGAAAACGCGGAACAGGCCGAAGAAAAAAAGTTACCGCTAACAGTAGACAACATAAATCGTGGAACACATTTTTGATTGAACTGTTTGTTTTCCTTGTCAAAAAAATTGCTGGGATGAACAACGAAACCGACATTATTGTTACTTGAGTGGAAAATGTAATATCAAACAACAAAACAGATGTTTCCCAGATTTCACCTTGTAACCACGAAGAGGCCGACACTCGAATGTTTCTTCACGCAAAAGACGCAGCCGTCAACGGCAGTCAGAGTGTCATGATAGTAAGTTCTGCTACAGATGTTGTAGTCATTGGTGTTTCATTGTTTGCAGACTTGAATATAGAAAGTCTATGGATTGCTTTTGGCAAAGAGAAGGGTTTGAGATGGATCCTTTACATGAAATAACTAGATCACAAGGGCCAAAAGCAAGAGGATTGCCATTTTTTCACGCCTTCTCTTGTTGTGATACAGTGTCTGCATTTGCTGGCAAAGGTAAGAAGTCGTGCTGGCAGGCATGGAATGTCTATCCTGAGGCAACAGCGGTTTTTGCAAGACTTAGTTCGCCTACAGATGACTTATCATCTTCTGACATGAGAGTCATTGAAGAGTTTGTTGTGGTGTTGTACGACCGCTCTAGTACAACAAAGTCGATGGAGTAAGGTTTGAATTGTTTGCACGAAAACAGAAGCTTTATAATGCCATCCCACCCTCTAGGGCAGATTTAGTAGAGCATATGAAGCAAGCTGTACTGCAAGCGGGGCACACATGGGGTCAGTCTGTGGTTCGCATTATGAAATTACCTTCACCTGAAAGTTGGTGTTGGAAAAAAACAGGACAATTTTTGGACGCCATATTGGACCAGCTTGCAGCCAATAGCAGCATCATGTCAATAGCTCTTAAAATTTGGATGTAAAATGATTTGTGCTGGGAATTATAAGTGCTAGAGGTCAGGATTGCAATGCACAGCATTATGCACCTGTACATGCGAAGGTACATGAATCAATATGACTTTGCAGAGTTTTCACAAAGTTGTATTTACAATGAATACTGACTTAGATATAGATGTTTTACCTCAAATCTAGGCCACTGGTCATCAAAATTACTTCTTATGGTCAAATTGTCAAATTCTTGAATAAGATTTCACCACCATTTTAAAAAATGTGGCAGCCATATTGAAAAATGAAAAAATTAAGTGGCTCAAAGTTTTATTCCTTTAAGAACATCACAAGGAAGCTTTGTGTAAAGTTTTATGCTTGTATCATAAAATGAACTATTTTGTCAGGTATCCTCTCCACTAATTATAATTAATAACATTTGATTTTTAAACCATTTCTTAAAATAGTTTTTGTAATTGTATTTAAATGACTTATGACTAATTAATTTTGTCATAGATATTATAAACTTATGATTTGTATAAAATCTGCTTTATATTTTGGTGATAGCATAATTGATTGGTTTAACCTTTGCTAAAAAGAATTATTCAGTATAACATTTTCTCTTGTATAGATTAGTTTTTTTATTTAAAGAATTTGCTTTTTGTTACAGTTTTTATTACCTGGATTCTGTTGAATTTTGTTGGTGGGTTTGGTAGCTACTACACTCCATTCGATATATATCAGATAGCTAGGTTGGTAGCGTCGCGGGCTTCTGTTTCAGAGGTCCCGAGTTCGGTCCCCGCCAAGGACACGAATGCCGTGAGACCTTCTACCGGGGGGTACTCCCCAGGGTGGCGCCTGGGGAGGAGGTTAGAGGGGACTAGTGATAGTCCCTGCTTGCTTAGGGTCGCCCGAGGAGAATGATGTAGATCGTCTCAGTGGAGACCTAAAACCTGCAACTTTAACTTTTTAAATGTTTTGAATTTGAATTTTGGCTGTGTAGGTTGAGTGGTTTTAAGTAGTTTTGGCCTCGCTGTGGGACTTCACAAGTTCTGTCATTTTCTCTACAAACCTGTACAGGGACACAGTGTAACTCGACTAACCGAAAATTAACTTTTCTTTTCCCATGTGAGAACACAGTTGTTAGTGTAATGTTTTTTCTATTATTTTTCCTCTAGAAGCTTCTGATAAACTTGTGACAATTATAAGGCTAATTGAGTAGTTTCTTGCGTTTTAAGGATTGTAAACATTGATAAATCAAATTTCAAAATTTTACTATGTTATGCCATGTTTGTTTCCAATTTTAAATTAGTTTATGTTACTATGTTTTGATAATGTCTATTGGGTTCTCTTGATGTATACCTAAAGTATATAAAACTGTTCATGGTCAATTAGTGTTGTTAGGCAGATTTATAATGTGTACTCTTAATTCTTGTTACGGAATACACAAGGGAAATAAAAGAATTGGTGTCTTAAAACTGTTTCTTCAAGTGACTGGGGATTTCACATGTAGTTGCCAGCTAAACTTAATCAAATTCAGTTGTGTGCTTTGCAAAATAATGATATGGCTGCATTAACCCTGGATAGGTACGGTGGGTCGTTTGCGACCCCGAGCGTCAAAAAAAAACAGGTTTTTCTCACGTGACTCACCCCTGTGACTGAATTTGTGGGTGATCGACCTGCAGGAGGTGTCTCCCCTACACGCTCTAGTAGTGTCCAGATGTGCATTGCTGTAGCTGTACTCCTTCCCCGATTTCTGAGACGCGTCGGGGTCGTTCGCGTCCGAGTTTACCCTTCTGAGGTAGTTTGCATAATTATCAAAGTTATTACGTATTATGAAATTGTCGTAGAATGGTGCAACTTGTATAGGTTATCAGTTGTGGAAAGTCTTGGTGGATTGTTTGGCTACCATGTGCATGTTTTTTTTTTTAGTTAAAATGTCGTTCATCACCACGAGGACCATTTTACCGCGAGTGCCCCTTTTTCATTTTTTTTCATTTTTTTGCCAAGTCATTTTTCCGTAAGATATTGCCAAATAGTGTCGTAAAACTTTTGCTTGTTTAGTGTTGGAAAGTGTGTCTAGATGATCTGGCTACCCATGCATGACTTTGTTTTTGTCAGATACGACGTAGTTATTGGTATATTGGGTATTTAACTGCGGTTACCAATTTCTGTTTTTTTTCAATATTTGTAAAAATTACTACGTAGTAAGGAATTGCCGTATATTATTCATTTTTTTTTCATGTTTATGTGTTAGAAAGTGTGCCTTGATGGTTGGGCTAACACGTGCATGTCTTTTTTTTTATCTGAGATGTCGTATATTAGAATGTCGGGCATTTTACCGCGAGTGTCCCTTTTTAATTTTTTTTAATTTTTTTGCCAAGTCATTTTTCCGTAAGATATTGCGAAATAGTGTCGTAAAACTTTTGCTTTTTTAATGTTGGAAAGTGTGTCTAGATGATCTGGCTACCCATGCGTGATTTTGATTTTGTCAGATACGACGTAGTTATTGGTATATTGGGTATTTAACTGCGGTTGCCAATTTCTGTTTTTTTTCAATATTTGTAAAAATTTACTACGTAGTAAGGAATTGCCGTATATTATTGATTTTTTTTTCATGTTTATGTGTTAGAAAGTGTGCCTTGATGGTTGGGCTAACACGTGCATGTCTTTTTTTTTTTATCTGAGATGCCGTATATTAGAATGTTGGGCATTTTTCCGCGAGTGCCCCTTTTTATTTGTTTTGCATTTTTTTGCTTAGTCATGTTACCGTAAGGAATTGGCAAGTAGTGTCGCAAAACTTATATTTTTATAGTGTTGGAAAGTGTTTCTAGATGATCTGGCTACCCATGCCTATTTTTTTTTTAGCCAGATATGGCGTATATATAAGTATGTGTTCGATTTTCCTGTGATTGCCATTTTTTCGTTTTTTCCCATTTCTTTCAAAATTACTACGTACTAAGGAACTATCACAGAGTAATATTTCATTTATATGTTTATTTGTCGGAAAATATGCCTTGATGGTTTGCCTAGCACGTGGCTGAAATTTTTTTTTTCTGAAATGCCGTATATTAGAATGGCCATTTTTCCACGAGTGCCCCTTTTTATTTGTTTTGCATTTTTTTGCTTAGTCATGTTACCGTAAGGAATTGGCAAGTAGTGTCGCAAAACTTATATTTTTATAGTGTTGGAAAGTGTTTCTAGATGATCTGGCTACCAATGCCTATCTTTTTTTTAGCCAGATATGGGGTATATATAAGTATGTGTTCGATTTTCCGGTGATTGCCATTTTTTCGTTTTTTCCCAATTCTTTCAAAATTACTACGTACTAAGGAACTATCACAGAGTAATGATTCCTCTAGACGTTTATTTGTCGGAAAATTTTGTTTACTTTTTTTTTGATTGAATATCATCAAATTTTTTTAGCTAAAATATTGTTTTACATTTTTTTTTTCGATTTTATTTCCCTTCAAAAAAAATTTTTTGTGTCAGAATTTTAATTTTATAGTCGTAAAATAATCGACAATTATCCAGCAACCCACCATACAATTTTTATGCATATCCAATAATAATTAGATTAGTAAATAACACCTTGAAATTGACATACCCTTCCTACATTTCAAGTGGCAGATTAGGGAGTCTGAGTCAGTGTGGTTGGCGGCCATTTTGTGGACATATCCGAAGCGTAAGCTGCCCTATCTATATATATTCTTGTTCCCTATAGAATTTGTGATATTTTGGTATATTTTTACCTGCATAAATATCATATTATATATTAAATATATGTATTTTTTTACGAAATTTCCAAGTACTCAAAAAATTACCTTTAGATATGGCCCCTGATATAAATGTAATTTACAAAATAATGAAGATTTTTTTACATATTTCTATTTTAGGATAACATATGTTTATTCCCTAAAAAAATTAACCACTTCCTATTTCATTTGGGTACCCAAAAAAATTCATGAAATTTGGACAATTTTTTTTGGCCAAAAAAAGTTACCCTTTTTTTCTCATTTCAGATCTTCACCTCCATGGGTCTGACTTCATCCAAAATACATCAAGATGTGTCCTAAACATTCAAGAATCAATTCCTAAAAGGATTTGTGTATATATGTATAAACTTTTTTTTTATGAATTTTTATGTCAGGTCTTTTTTTTTTTCTACTTAATTTTTGAAAATATTTATAATAAATAGTTTTTCTGCAGATGAGTAGTATTTATCTTTACAGTTGTTTTAAGCATTCATTGAAGTTTGTTTTGGCAAAAGAAAAAAGGAGGTTACTGCAAAAACTGATTTTTCAAGAATTTTTTTTGGCGTCGGGGTCGTTCGCGTCCGAGTATACCCTTAAAGGGGTGTCCGAGGACCGTACCTATCCAGGGTTAATATAGGCCTGCGGAGGAATGTTATCTATATGAAACAAACAAATGATGTTTGTATAGAATAGATACGAAGGATATACAGTAGAGTCAGACTATAGAGAAATTACCTATTAGTATATTACGATGGTGTATAATACAGTTCAATAGCAGCCTTCTCTAGGTAAGCTCTACGGTAAATATTAGGGCTTGCTGTTCATTCTCCCCACTGCACTAGTTAGGATGTCCTCAAGGATAACGATCCATTGAAAAGTATAGCAACACCACCATAGTACTCTCCTCCTAAGTTGGATCTAGATCCAATTACCTCACTCCCACTGTTCAGTGCATCAATCAGAGGGTTCCCACTGTCCAAAATGTCTGTCACTGGTCATTCAGTAACCAGGAGAGTCAACGGATATATTATCTATTAATTTCATTGGGTATCTCATATATTGGATCTAGACCCAACATCTAACAACAAATTAGTGGTGCTTGTTAAGTAAGCCACCCATATATTTTCGGCAGACGGTCAGTTTCAGTGTTGACATTGCATCTCAGTGATCCGGGATACTACTCTGCATATATGTAAGTATTTATATATCTAAACATAATGGACACCTCACACGTCTCGAACTGTCGACCTAACAGCAACATAACTCCTAGCTCATGGAAGGAAACACGATGTTGACTGATACAACACATGAACATATGCTACCGGGTTCTATGTGATGCCAGACAGGGCCGCCGATCGAGACTACGGACTATACCAAAGACAAAGAAAAGTCCTTCCAAAAGAAGGCAAACCAGGCTTACACCAAATAAATAAGAAAAAGCACGTTATTAGATGAAATATATGAAAAAAATGCCAACTGGGCATTTATTCTCATGGTACATTAAATTCATTATGAAAACTATCACTCTCTAGATATTTAAAAAAAAAGAAAAAAAGCGTCATATATAAAAGAGGTCTTCTTAGGCCACCTTAGTGCGCAGGTAGCCGGATGGTGGGAGTCGGGTCGGTCAGAGCGATGACGTCACTCAGACTTAACAGTGGCTGAGTAAGCTGTGGAACTTCCATAAAAAAATAAAGGAACCATGCTTTCTGCTTTGTATTTTTCAATCTTTTCGAAGATTTATATTTTATTCTTTTAGGATAATAAAAGTAAGATTACAAATGCATAACTTTATTACACTCAAACAACCAAACAAATATTTGATGATGTAAATAACTGAAATTTGTTGAGCAACAGACAGTTTAAATTCATAAAATAAATAATGATATATAAACAATATATATTTCAGTTATATTCTATATCACGTTGCGAGTTTTTTCACTTTATTCTGCACTTTCCTTGATGAACTAATATTCCTATTTAAAACACGAATTCTAAAAAATGTACGACATCTAACAAAAAATTTAATTACTTCGTATGGTAATGAGATATCATTGCTTTTAAAACACTCGCTAATTAAATCAGGTTTTAGATATTTTTCCCCATGATGACAAAAAAACATTTTTTCCATCGTTTTTAAAAGCACCAAAAATTCTTCGCTTGGTTGCATTAGTTTTCCATCTCTTGCACTTATGGCACCAATCAACGTGCCATCTCCCTTCGTCGCTGCAGTTCCAAGGAATTCATATTCAGGAAACTTACGAGCTTTATAACCACCTACGTATTGTAAGCCTCCATCTTCCATCGCTTTCCCTAATGCTTCTTTTTCAGTGTCAAATTCTACATATTCATCATTTCGCAATTCATTAACAAATTCCCCTGGCAAACAAAACAGCATTGCAGATAGACTCAGCTCTTTTTGAATAGAATTTTCTTCATCTACAAGGGATGCGCTTTGTTCAACAGGAAAACTGGAAAATGACCCTGACGTCATCATATCACTATTGCAACTTCCAACGTTGTAGTTTGATCCAAACAGTTTGCTGTCTTTTCCTAGAATGTGGGCTCTGACCCGGTGCTTAAATGCGACGGGTGATGGGTGTTGAAGGCAGGCACCAAATATCACACGTATGCTGTACATGTTGACGCGCCCACACGCACGCACACATGCATATATATATATATATATATATATATATATATATATATATATATATATATATATATATATATATATATATATATATATGTATATATATATATGTATATATATATATGCATATATATATATATATATATATATATATATATATATATATATATATATATATATATATATATATATATATATATATATATATATATAAGTAGTATGGAGACAGGAGCAATTACTCAAACATAAACATATTGGAGTAGGGAGACGCGTTCTGTTTTTTTCATTCATTTATTTGTGCCGACGTTTCGTATCAGCTTGATACATTTTCCAGGCTGAAACGATTACAAGTTAATTGTGTATGAGTAAAAAGATACACACAACGTTTACCAACACCAAAATTAAAAAGCTTTTTAATAAATTAAGAATAAAAACAGAGTAAAAATAGAAACAAAGAACAACAGTGAAAGGGCTTAGAGCGAATATAGAGAAAAAAATTAATTCAATAATAATTATAACAATAATAATAATAGAAAGATATATTATAATAATAATAATAATAATAATAATAATAATAATACGAACAAGACACCTACCCACAGCGGTAGCGTAAGGAGAACTGACATGAAAAATTGTTATGGAAGGGAGTGTAAACAAAACAACAGGTAATTAGGCAATAAACAATTGGGTAGAAGACGACTGGTGGTTAAGAGAAGGTACAGTTAGCTTAATCATTATTGATTCAAGGGTGGTTAGTTCGTCTATATGTCGGGTTTTTCCTATTATATTAAAATGACTGGTATCTATGTGTTTTGCAACTTTTACTGTGATTTCTTATGTTAGATTGTTCTGGATTTGATAGTCGACAACCCGTTCTGTAGCTAATTCCCTGATGAGAGGAAATTCGGACTTTTAGCAGCCTCCTGGTGCAACCGATGTAAGTGCCAAGATCACATCTGGGACAATTATACTTATAAACGACACCGGAGGTAAACAGGGGGCTGATCTTATCCTTGACTTGGAAAAGTGAGCCGATGGTTCGGGGGTTTATGGGAATTAGTTTTAAATTAAGGGCAGGCAATTGCTCACTGAATAGGTTAATGCATTTTTTTCCTAAATTTATTATTATGGAGAAAGGGAAATCTAGCAAACATACGGAGCTTAGGGACATTGTGGACTATTGGGGTTGGATTGAATTTCAGATTAAGTAGCTTATTAAGGGATCTATGAAAAATTGCTGGAGGGAAATAATTATCCTTAAAGTAATCAGCAAGGAAAGTCACTTCAGTATGAAAGGTAGACCAGCTTGATGTCAGATTAATGGCTCTATGGAGGAGAGTTGACACGGAATTCAGTTTAAAGTTAAAAAAAACATGAGCTATAAAAATTGGTCCCCAGGCCAGTAAAGGTGCTCTTTCTATAAATACCAGTATGAAAGCCAGACTCGTCCTTGGATATCCTCACATCAAGGAACGGAAGTGAATTCTGTGTCTCTGTTTCAACCGTAAATCTAATGTTATGGTGTTGGTTGTTTAAAAACTCAAGGAAGGTATCAGCATGGTAATTACATCTGAACAAGGCGAAAGTGTCATCTATGTAGCGTCTATAAAAGAGTGGGCGGAAATTAGGTAGGCATACATCTAAAGCTCGCTCCTCCAGGGAGCATATAAATATGTTTGCAAAAGTAGGACCCAGAGGGCTTCCCATGGCCATCCCCCCAGTCTGCTTAAAAACCGTATTATTAAAAACAAAGGGCGTATCCAGCACGGCTAATTCTAAAAGCAACTTGAATTGAGTTCTATTAAAATTGTTGAACATGCAATCATCAGTGGGAAATAGCCTGTCTAAAATGATGTTGATAGTCTCGATTACGGGAACATTTGTAAACAGAGATTCCACATCAAAGCTCGCCATGTACAGATCTGAGTCCTGCGTGATAATGTCAGCTTTAAATACACTATAAACTCGGCCTCCTTTAAAGATGACATTATCACGCAGGGATAAAGGAATACCTATTCCTACCCCTATCCTGCCTGAAAAGGCCCATATTGCCCCCAGCGAGAGGGAGATTATTGATGAGGTTGTGTAATATCGATATTTAAGTGATTTTTTTTTCTTTACTTTGAGTATTCTGTATTATAATTACAAGGATCATAAAAGAAATGAGTGGAATTATTTCATGTATATTGTGTACATTCGTATATAGATAATTTCATTTGATATTTTTTGTTTAAGATTTGTATTTTTTGAGTGATTTCCATGCATATATTTCATATTGTATTTCTGTCTAGTACATAGCATACCCCATTTCAGATTTGAGCGTCCTCCATATATCATAAACTAGAAAGTGCGCAACACCGGAGTGAGGAGCGAGGTGGTGAGAGTAGTGTTCCAAGCCTTTTATAGAAAATATGTGGATATATATGTGTTATATACAGTGAGATCTATGGTCTTTTGAAGAGTGCTATAACTGTCATAATTTGTTATGCGAGATCACTGAACTTAAGTCTGATAGGTGACATGTTGTAAGTCGTATGGTAAGAGTATATTCCCATCACAGTGGAGACTACCACAAATTTAGTAGTTTCAGCATATTGATAGAGCAACATTGCATTACTTGCTCAGAAGGAGTGGAAGTATCAATCGTGCGCTCCCAAGAATAATATGTTACTTGTCCGAAGAGTATCTCGACCTTTTGTAATAAAGAAAAATTTCTTTCATATACAAATCTGTTAATTCTTTTATCAATGAAAAAGAAGCAGTCAACTATTCTATTGAATTTCTAAATTCTTGAGAGTCTCCAGGATTTCTTCCTCGCCGTCTTCTATTACAGGTCGGAGTGTATGTAGTTCTCAGCTTTGAATTTACCTGGGTCTTCTGCCCCCTTTTCGCCCTTTACGATTAAGAAAGGACTGGAAATTCTGGAAATATTTATCATTCTATATATTATACAGAATGTTTACATTTCATTGAAATTATAAGTATTTAAATCCCCCCCCCCTAACTTTCTGAAACGGATACGGAAACGAGACAGGACAGTGGAAATGGAATTGATAGCAACAAAGATAACTTGGATAAAAACTATGCAAAATATAAGTCATTCTCTGAGCTGAAGATAGCTAGTTTGAATGTTAATCGACTACACACTAAAGCCAAATTTGGTATACTTGAGATATTTGTACAAGATTTTGATTTTATTTGTTTATCTGAAACTAAATGCTATTATATCGACGATGACTTGTTTCCTGGGTACTCGCATTTTATTAAGAAATAAAATGATACTATTTTTCCGTATGGAGGTATACATGGAATCTGTATGTTAATTAGAAGTGATAGAGAAAAATATGTAACATAGATCGAACACAGTGTCTGATTCCTTGTTATGTGTAAGATTTCATTGTATAGAAACACAGAATGATATTATTATTTGTGCCTTGTATATTCCACACGAGGGATCACCTTATTGTTCATCTAATATCGTTGATGTTATTGCTGATGATCATATGAACTTAAATGTAAAATATGAGTTACCAATTATATTAGCTGGTGATTTTAACTCAAGAACAGGCTTACTTAATGACTTTAGAGATAATGACCCTTTGCAAAATATCGATTTAAATGATTTTATTGATGAATGTCTGTTTTGCTCCAAAAGGGAATTAGAAGCTCTTAGTCTTAGCACAGATCGCTATAACAATGATGTTATTACTAATAACCATGGTCGTAACTTAACCATGGTCGTAATTTAATTGAACTGTGTAAAATGCTTGACGTTAAGGTAGTTAACGGGAGGTTTGGGGGGGACAGTGGCGTGGGGGATTTCACTTGTTACACAGCTAATGGTAAAAGCTGTAATGTCTATTTTATTGTTTCTCCTAAACTTATGAGTAGTATTACGGATTTTAATGTTGAGCAATATGACAGGTGTCTGTCCGATACTCACTCGGCCCTCTGTATGGTATTACGGTTGGAAGAGACTTGTATTATGAGACCACCGGAAATACAGAAGGAGGAAAATTTAGATTTAGATAGTAAGGAAACCCATGATATGAATAATTCTGAATATGAGGAACTTAAAACAAAATGGACAAATGACATAAAAAATGAGTATATTGAAGCATTCAGTACTAGATATATTAACTTATTAGACCAGAAATTAGATTCACTGAACCCTTTAAATGTAACACAGAATATTATGGATGATATTGTAAAAGATTTAGGAAAATTATATATTGACCCTACTAAACACATTGGCATTTGTAAGAAAGTTTATCAAAATAAATCTAAAACTGGGGATTGCAAAAAGGTTAGCAAACCATGGTTTGACAAAGACTGTTCTAGTAAAAGAACTGAACATATGAAAGTAAAAAACAGGCTTAATAAAATCAAAACAAATGAAGCTAGAAACGAACTGAAAGCTAGAGCTAAAACATATAAGAGAATAATTAATAATGCTAAGAAATCTTTCAGAAAAAAATTTCATAGAAATGTTAGAAATCTGAGAAAAGGTAGTAGTAATGATTATTAGAGATTTCTTAAAGAATACTGATAATAGTGAGCTGATTTGTAAAATTGCACTTAAAACATTTCGAGATTATTTTGCTAAACTCAGTCGAGGTAATGTTGAATCTGATGAGAGTGAACACCCTGATAATTTCGACCCAAGCATTATTAACCTGTTAGTTAACGAAGAATTAAACAGAGTTTTTACAGTAGATGAGATTAAAATTCTAATAAGAAAACTTAAGAGTAGAAAATCATGTGGTAATGATAATATTATAAATGAGTTCCTTAAAAACTGCCCTCATGATATGCTAAATGTGATATGGAAAATTTTCAACATTGTGTTGATCTCCTCAGTTGTTTCATATTATTGGTGTATAGGGATAATAAAACCCATATTTAAGAAAAAAGGATCCCCTGACGACCCAGATAACTATAGGGGTATCACACTAATGAGCTGTGTAGCGAAGCTTTTTACCGCTTGTGTCAATAAAAGGTTGACTGATTATATTGACAGCACTGGTCAACTTGGTGAGGAGCAGGCTGGTTTCAGGGAGGGATATAGTACTCTAAATCATATTTTTGTGTTGCATTCACTTGTTGATTTGTATCTTCATCGAAAAAAGAGAATATACTGTTTGTTCGTTGATTACAGAAAAACATTCGATTTGGTTGACAGGTCGTCCTTATGGGGAAAAGTAATCTCACATGACATTAACGGTAATATTATGGCTGTCATATATAATATGTATAATAATGCAAAATCATGTGTAAAGCAGATTCAAAAAATTTCTAACTTTTTCGAATGTAACATAGGTGTAAGACAAGGTGAGAATCTTTCCACATTACTTTTTGCCATCTACCTAAATGATTTCGAGTCTTCTCTTATTAGGGGGTATAATGGGATGGATATGTGTTCATGGGAAATAGATGAAAAATTAAGTAGTATTGATACAGAAATGTTTTTGCGTATTTATGTTTTACTTTATGCTGATGATATTATTGTAATGGCTGAATCCCCAAAGGAATTACAAAATGCCTTAAACAAAGTAAAAGAATATTGTGATACTTGGAAACTTCAAATTAATGTTTCAAAAACTAAAGTAGTAGTATTTTCTAGAAGAAAAGTTAGAAATGTCCCGAATTTTAAATAGGGTGAGGAGAACATCGAAATTGTAGATGATTATTTTTACCTTGGTACTACGTTTAATTATAATGGTAAAATGGATAAAGCTATTAAGAAACAAGTCATTCAAGCACGTAGAGCATTATTTAGTATGGTAATTAAATGTAAAAAACTTGAATTACCCATTGATATCAACTGTGATCTATTCGATGCTCTAGTTATACCAATTTTGACTTACGGTTGTGAAATATGGGGTTACCACAAACTAGATCTTGTTGAAACATTTCACAAGAAGTTCATGAAAAAATCAGCTCTGTATGAACGAGCGAACAGCAAACTGCATGGTATATGGGGATCTTGGCAGATTCAAAATTGAAAAATCTATTTGCAAACGGATGATTGGATTTTGGTTGAGAATTGTAAAATGAAAGGCGTCTAAGTTGTCAAATGTTTTTTATCGTTTTCTTAGAATTCTTTACGAGTCGAATGAGTATAAGTCTAGTTGGATCCATAAAATTAAAACTATCCTTGATTCATGTGGTATGTCAAATATATGGGAGCATCCAGAAAATTTCAATCACACGTGGATAATAAATAGCCTAGAAATGATACTGAAAGATATAGAGATACAACAGTGGCATGCAGAAGTAGAGAGAAATATATTGTGTAGTAATTATATACTTTTTAAGACATCATTTGGTCAAAAAAAGTATATTATAAATTTAGATATCCCAGAAAGAATTGCCCTTAGTAATGTACCAACCGTGTGTCACACAATTGTACATAATTCCTTTTGCATATATTATGCTTGTATCTTCGCTCTTCCCTCGCACTAAACGAACATGAAAATTCATGTCTGCTGTTTTCCTCTGTAACATTGTCTGTCTTGTTAACTTGTTATGTCCTGTTGGCTTGAGGTTTTGTATATAAGGGAGAGTGTTCTATGATAATATAACTCAGTTGATTGCATCCTGCCTTTGAGTTCACAACCCTCTCTCGGCACCGTCACATTGGTGACCCCGGAAGTCGACTCGCTCCCACTGCCTTCCACCCCCACCTCCCTCGCCCCTCCATCGTTGGTACTATGGCGGACTCTACTACAGCAGTTGGCGCTGCGGCCGCCCCATTGAAACTTTCACCGTTCGCCAGCGGAGAGGCATTTGCTTGGTTTCAGCGCGCAGAAGTCCAGTTTCGCATTAACGGCGTGACTCGCTCAACCACCAAAGCAGATTATGTTCTCGCGGCGATACCCGAGGACACCTTCCCGGAAATATCCGACTGGCTTTGTGAACAAGGAGACACGCCAATAGCATATGACGCCCTAAAAACATACCTTCTGCAGCAGTACTCGCCGTCGCCAGCCGCCCGTGTAGCAAAGCTTTTTCAGCTCTCGCAACAACCGTTGGGGGACCAAAGGGCTTCGCTTGCCCTCAGGGAAATGACCAGTATCGCTCGCCTTCAACCTGCCGCAGACGGCTCTCCTCGTGAGGTGAACCTACTTTGTGCCCTTTGGATACGCCGTTTACCCTGACCTATGCACGCAGCCATACCCGATGTCGATAGTTTACCCATAAAGGACTTGATGACCAACGCCGACGCCCTTATGGACAGCCACTTCAAGACCTCCATCAACGCCTCCACCCCTGATGGAGAGGATGCCTATTCAACGTCAACTGAAGCTGACATGAATGCCGTAGGACATACACGCCCACACCGTGACGTGCCGAAGCAGAGACAAAGCCGCCCACCACCCACCAATCGCTCGCGCCCCAACAAACGACTTCTACAGCCACTTACTACCTACCATCCGCCGCAGTTTTGCTACTACCACTTCAGATTCGGGGCAACTGCGAAGAAATGTGCCAAAGATTGTTAGTGGCCAAAAAACGTGTAAGTAGGCCATCACTCGTGGCGGTGGCCTCCCATGTTTCTAATCTTTTCTTTTCACAGGATGCAAGAACGGGCGTGGGATTTTTGGTAGACACGGGTGCTTGTCGTTCTCTTTTGCCAAGGAAACTCTTCAAGACACGACATAGTCTGTCTACATCTGCCGACGTCCGCTTGGTAGCTGCCAACGGATCTGCGATACCCACCTACGGTTACGAGAACCTCACATTATCGTTCGGAAACGGTATATTCAATTGGAAGTTTCTCGTTGCTGACGTCACCATGCCAATCCTTGGTGCGGATTTCCTCTCTCATTTCCACCTTCTGGTCGATGTCGCCCACCGATGATTGGTCAACGCAGACTCGTACTTGTCGACACCTCTTCAACCCGCCCCATCTAACCTCGCTCTCCACATTAGCGCACCCACGGATGCCTACGCCCAACTCCTCACGTCGTACCCGGAAGTTTTCCGTCCAGAACTTCGCCAAACGCCCACGGTTCCTGCCAAGCACGGTATTTATCACCATATCAAGACGACGGGACCCCCAGTCTTCGCAAAATTCAGACGTCTGGACCCGGAACGATTGGCAGCCGCCAAACAGACGTTCGCCGAAATGGAGGAAATGGGCCTTTGCCAAAAGGCCTCCAGCCCATGGTCGTCACCCTTACACATCGGTCTGAAGAAAGACGGCTCCCACCGTCCGTGCGAGGATTACAGGCGCCAGAACATGCAAACAGAACCGGATCACTACCCCCTCCCAAACATTGCCGACGTGACCTCCTACCTGCACAAAGCAAAGGTTTTCTCTACGCTCGATCTCCTGAAGGGGTATTATCAGGTGCCTATGAACCCAGAAGACATCCCCAAGACTGCCATCACCACTCCGTTTGGTACATACACCTTCAATTACTCCTGTTTTGGCCTTCGTAATGCTGGGGCCACGTTTCAACGTCTCATGGATGGCATCTTAGGGGACCTCCCTTTCTGTGTATGTTATGTGGACGACATACTTGTGTTCTCCTCCTCAAAAGAGGAACACCTCCGTCACCTGCGTATCGTGCTCGACCGCCTGCAACAAAACGGCCTTGTAGTCCGGTACGACAAGTGTACCTTTGGCGCCAACAAAGTGTCGTTCTTAGGGAACCGCATCACTCCTGAAGGTGTCCACCCCCTCCCTGAGAAGGTAGCAGCCGTTCAGAACTTCCCCGTGCCCTCGACCGTCAAAGCTCTGCGGGAAATTCTTGGGCATGATCAACTATTATCACCGTTTTCTGCCAGCCATTACCGCCACTCTTGCTCCCCTCTACGTCTCCCTCAAGGGCAAGCCGAAGGACCTGAAGTGGGGTCCCCTTTAAGAAGCAGCCTTCTGCAATTCAAAGAAGGCCCTATCAACTGCTGCGGCTCTCACTTTTCCTATCCCACACGCCCCTCTCCTTCTCTCCACCGATGCCAGCGACGTCGCTATTGGTGCAGTACTCGAGCAGGTGGTCAAAGGCTCGCCCCGCCCATTGGCCTTCTTCAGCAGAAAACTGTCCAAGGCAGAATCGGGTTATTCTACCTTCGATCGAGAATTGCTGGCGGTGCACTTGGCTGTCCGTCACTTTCGCCATTTCTTAGAAGGTACGCCCTTCGTCATTCGCACAGACCACATGCCTCTGGTGCACGCCTTCACTCGACAGTCTGATGCCTGGTCCGCCCGTCAACGCCGACATCTCTCCGCCGTGGCTGAATACAATTGCACCCTCCAATACGTCCCTGGGAAAATGAATCCCGTTGCCGATGCCCTGTCAAGAAACACGTTGGCTGCCGTTCAACTGGGATTGGATTACAACGCCCTGGCTGAAGCCCAACGACAGGATCCAGAGTATCAAGCTTGTAGGACA
>NC_090754.1:13845079-13847579 GCF_036898095.1 Palaemon carinicauda
GAAGCGAATTGTTCCTAGGTAAGGCGAGTTCCCTTCTACTACCTCCTTACCCCAGTCACGATGCCGCCAAAGTCAATATAACGTGCACAATCCCCAAACCTTATTATAACTAATCAGTCTTCTACGATTCCTAGAGGTATTGTACAACAAGCAACACGCACACATTCTCTCTCTCTCTCTCTCTCTCTCTCTCTCTCTCTCTCTCTCTCTCTCTCTCTCTCTCTCTCTCTCAAAAAGGTTTTATTCACTTTTTCAAATGAAACAATTACCTTACAAACATTTACTGAAAGAAGTAATGAAATATTTCCTTAGTGACAATACATAAACCCTTTCACTATGTTAAGACATCCCCACTCAGAAAGATGTTTATATAAATATATATATATATATATATATATATATATATATATATATATATATATATATATATATATATATTATATATTATATATATATATATATATATATATATATATATATATATATATATATATATACATATATATTCATGTATTATTATTATCATTAATATTATTATCTTTATCATTATTATTATTATTAGTTGCTAAGCTGCAACCCTAGTTGGAAAAGCAGGGTGCTATAAGCTGAGGGGCTCCAACAGGGATAACAGCCGAGTGAGGAAAGGAAACGACGAAAAAACTAAAAGTTTTAAGAACAGTACCAACATTAGAATAAACATTTTCTATATAAACTATTAAAATTAAAAAATTAAACATAACAAGAGGAAGAGAAATATGATAGAATAATGTGCCCGAATGTATCCTCAAACAAAAGAACCCTAACCAAAGACAGTGGAAGACCATGGTACAGAGGCTATGGCACTACCCAAGACTAGAGAACAATGGTTTAATTTTTGGAATGTTCTTCTCCTAGGATAGCTGCTTATCATAGCTAAAGAGTCTCTTCTACCCTCATCAAGAGGAAAGTACACCTAACAATTGCAGTACAGTAATTAACCCCTTAAGGTGAAGAAGTGTTTAGTAATCTCATTGTTGTCACGTGTATGAGGACAGAGGAGAATATGTAAAGAATAGGCCAGACTATTCGGTGTATGGGTAGGCAAAATTGAAAATGAACCATAACCAGAGAGAAAGATCCAATGTAGTACTGTCTGGCCAGTCAAAAGACCCCATAACTCTCTAGCGGTAGTGTGTGTATGCGCGAGCACGTGCATGCATGTGTGTGTATATGCACACATTTACCTTCCGACGTACAGGAAAACGTATTTGTATAGAATATAAGATATTCCAACAACGAGAGTAAAACTGGAACCTGAAGCTGCATTAAATTACAAGTCAAACAAACAGAAAAACCAATAAATAAATAAAATGGATTCTGGTTCAAAAACAACAGTTGCCACATATATGGAGACTTTCGATCTGTTCTTTACTCTATGTATATATATATATATATATATATATATATATATATATATATATATATATATATATATATATATACAGTATATATATATATATATATATATATATATATATATATATATATATGTATGTATATATATATATATATATATATATATATATATATATATATATATATATATATATATATTAATAATTTAAAAACAGATATATATGGGGAAAACTTACATCCTCGCACTTACCACAGTTGGGTCACAGTCATAAACCTTTCTCAGTATTTCTTCTTGATTAAAATTTCTTTAACTCTGTGATTTTTTTTTCTTTCTTGGAATTTTGCGTTTCGCTTTCTCTTGGAATTCACAAAAGGTAATTTTTAACAGACAAAAAATCATGTAGTGTAGTTTCTGACATTTTTATTTTTCACCTTTTCGATTCTTTTCTCACAATACTTGATTTTTCCGTCCCCTAATTCAACCCTTGTTATGGTTATTTGTGTGTTCTGTGGAAGAGAAATATGAACGGAAGACAAGATTTGAACAACAAATGTTTTCCAGTAGAAATATTAGGAAAAAATATTTGTTTTTTATGAATCTCTTTTCTTTTGTAAATATTTTATGCTGTCTTAGATTGTAATACCTAATTGGTTCTCATATATTTTTCACAGCTTTAATATTTTACCTAGTTCTGATATATGTAAATTCGAGTAGTTAAGTGGGCGTCCATGACAGGATGCCAGAAAAACTCAAATCAATCAATCGAGTAGTTTAGAGGTTATTTACATTATTAAATGATACCTTAAGAATTACTGATTGAAGTGACATATAGATTATATACCAGATTGGATAGACCTATCATATTTCTATGACTTTATTTTATACTTATATGCATCAATATCGGTTGAAGTAAATAACGCTGTGTTTGTAGGGTTATTAATGCAATGGTGATTATGACTATATGACTTAGCAAGAGGTGCTGGTGGGTTTTCTGAGAGTTTCATCCCAGTTTCAGTAATTATAAAACGAGTGGTTCTTTTGACTTTGTTTTCTTAATTCTTTAGAGGGCAAGTGTCCCTTACGGGATATATTTTTGTTATCTTT